>NC_140286.1:15212176-15482176 GCF_964030765.1 Micromesistius poutassou
GATCCTTTGCTCTCAGAAATGTTGCTTTGAATAAAACGGCTGAACCACCTGACCTGAGGGTGCTCGGATATGATGGCCAGGGTCAGAACCCACCCAGATTCTATATCGTCCGTCATTAGCAAATACAATTTATTGTTGGCAAATAATATATTTTTGCAAATATTAAAAGTGATCACTACTCCATTAAAGGAACTGTTGAAAACATTTTTAAACTCGTGACATAAAGACTTTCCTGGGAAAGGCTATTGACGCCACTTAGGCAATGAAGCTCAATGAACCATTTCTCTGACGGTTGGTAATGAAAAGGAAATGAAATTTGTCTGAGTTTGTGTTTTTTCTAAGTTGTTGCACAACCCACTGTCCACAGTAATGCAAGTGACTATGGTTCCCAAGGAAACCACGGACATTTCTAGAGACGTGTGTTCTGTGCTGCTCTCCACGTCACTCCTCAACTGACAAAGAAGAAAAACCTAGTTCACTACATTTTAATAACTAAAGCGCGTAGGCAGTTGTTCTATTTTAATATAAGTAATGTGTTTTCACTCTAATGGTACTAAAGTGTCTTAAACTTATTCAAGCCTAGGCAGAGAATAGAGTTAAAATAGTCAGGAATATTATTTGTTTTAATGCCACGCAACAGACTTTATAGTGGCGATAAAAAATAATTAGGTTTTTGTGGTAATGACTTGAGCTGTGTATGTAGAGCCGACCATTTTGAGTCTACTGCTCCCCTGATCACATCCATTTATTTTGAAAAATGGAAAAATGTCATCACCATACCCTGATAATATCAATCGCTCTTGTTTATGTGCTCAAACGTGATAAGCCTGGTGGTTTGTGGTTTTGATTGTCTTTTAATGGGTCTATTACATTTAAGCAAACAAAAAAAGTTATTGTTTTTAGATTTTTTTGCTTTTCTTCTTCGGCAAATAATTCTAACTATAAAAACACGTTGACATTCAAAGCAGCTTTGATATCTTTGACAGAGGATTTGTTTCTTCAACACTAAAACAGAGGTAGGCTAAAGATTATGGATTCCAGTCCATGTTTGTGTTAGCAATGGAATGTGATCTTTCCTTTCACTTGTACCCCCCCAGCTCTCTCCTACACCACATGTGAACCCGAAGCCTCTGGCTCTGTGGAGAAGGTCGCTTCGGGTTCAGGTTCAGACAAACAGCTGTTGCATTTATATTAAATGTTACAATCTTCAAAGCGCATAGATCAATGCATGCATATGTACATGAAAGTAACATAAGCTATGCATGCAAATGTCTAATGTTGTGTGTGTGTGTGTGCGTGTGTATCTGGCGGAGTTGGTGTTAGGCTAAAGCCTAAAGGGCGGCCTATAAGACCTCATTCACCTAGTGTTCATACTGGTTAGTTGGGTGGGGAGACCTTCTAGAATCTCTGGGGAAACCATGACAATGCAACAGAAACGTATTCCAAATGGTAAAAATAGTGCATCACGTAGTCATGGTTTCCAAGGTTTCTAGGTTTCCTTCCCCCGGTTTACCAACATGGCCTTTGGGCTGGGTGAAAAACGTTTATTGTACCACCTCGAACTCTGTCATAAGTAACTCACAGCGGGACATGCAGTAATCAACGGTGTACTGATGTCCTCCCTGGCTCTTCAACACCTGCCTCAGCCTCTACACAACCAGCTCTTATTAGGTTTCCTCCTGCCTGTCTGCTCGTCACGCAACAGCACCTCGCTGCTAACTGATCCAGACAGTGGTCAACGGGTAGTCATGGAAACCCCCGTCTTGGCAATGGTTGTCAAACGCGCAGTCCAAGACAAGCGAAACAACCTTGCTGCTCTCCCCCTCCCTCCTGCCTCTCTGCTCCCCTCCCCTCTCCTCTCGTTACATGGCTGCTGCCCAAATAGGTTGAGTCCATGGGTCTGGTGTGAGGTACCGCCCTCTTCACAAGTCCCCGTCACCCCGTAGCGAGACACAGACGCTTGTTTACATCCAGCTCCGGTTACCCACCTAGCCGTGCCAGTGCTTCTCGCTGAACCAAAGCGGTGACCTGGAGTGGATATCTTTTCTTTTTCGTCGCCCAGACCCATCTTTCTCTGGGAAGAGCTTGAGAGATAACCATGGGGTCACCTCAATGTTTTGGCTTGTCTGATTTCTTCTGTACTTCTTCTTTTGAAATGATAAAAGAAAGAAAGAAAGCAAAAACAAATCTGTATTATTTTCCTTTGAATTATTCACTCTTACCTAAACCGGTTTGGCCCTGGTTGGCCCTGGCTGGGTTGGGTTATAAAACTGAACTTCCACTGAACAATTCACACTAAACAAAGACAAATGAACGGCACATAGTATGCAAAGGGCTCACGTTTCAAACCACACATTGTAAACAGGCGGCACCCCTATCACATAGAGAAGATAGACTAATCACTACTCTCGTATCCATCTAGCATCACTTGGATTATAAAATCTGGGTTATAGAACCAAGAACTGCTATTCTACTGAAGAAAAATTATTTGCGCTAGTGGATGAAGCTCTCAGAAGGAGCTTTCTACAGTGGCCTGTCTACACACTGTGTATTTGAAACCTTTACAGATACTTTTTTACGGTTCACTACTGAAGGCTGAGTTTGTGTTTGCAAATCCCGCGCTTACAGATCCCCATCTCCAGAAAAATGATTGGTCGAGAATATATGAAGCAAATTAAAGTGAAACACCCCTTTTACCCAATCTGAGGCTACATTCCATTAAAATCGTAAGTCATATGTCAGAGCTGAGAATGACGCCACACCAGAGTGGACCACGCTCCAGTACAAGTCAAAAAGCAATATGGGTTTGCTCTAGACTAGAGCAAACCCATATTGTTTTTTGACTTGGTGTACTGGAGCAAGGTCAACTCTGATAAGACTTAAGTGCGAGCTTCCACTTTGTTTTGATGGGTGGAGCATCCATCTTGGGCCTTGACGTCAGGGTCTGAGGTACTTCTGACTTCTGGGACATTCCAGTACTAATTTCCTACTGGGAACTTGAGAATTAAGAGTTCACAGTCATAATGGAATGAACCCCGAGGTTGTGTCAGGTGACTTTGGATATCAACTAAAGTCTGATTTATGAGTCTAGTGCAGCACTGACGCGGATGAAGACCTTGCAGCCACGCAGCTGCTGCTTCGCCTCTATGAAACCGTTTGTTGTTGATCATGATGATTATTATAAATACATGCTTAACTTTTAACACACACACACACACACACACACACACACACATACAGACAAACACACACACACACACACACACACACACACACACACACACACACACACACACACACAAACACACAAACACACATACACACATATACACAGAAAATGAAAACCAAAGGTATAAGGCATTGCTTCATTCATAGTTCCAGTCAGGGGTCAGCTGATCCCAGTGAAACTCGAGATGTATTGCACTTGCACATGTCACACATACAGCCACTACACTACCAATACAGTGGCAAAATTGTAAGGTGTGTCCAATTTTTCAGTTCAAATACGACCAGTCCAGCGAGACCAGCATTAGTGCTAATAGTGAATTTCTATTATTGCTGAATTAATCACTTTATCACTTTAACTATCACCCAATAGTTGTTATTCATGCTTCCTTCTCGAAGCATTTGGGGAGCAAGTGATTTCTGAGAAACCTTCCCCCGACCATCGTATTATTGATATCTTTCACTTGCTTGCGTTGTTTATTTATTTTATTTTTATTTTTTATGTTATAAAATATATATATTATTTATTCAAATGTCTTTGAGTCACAAATATATATATATTATTTTGTTTCTAATGTTTTAATGCAGGTATTATATAACAATATAATGTAATTTTTTTATATTGTTTCGTATATATTTTATATATATATGTATATTTTTTATATATTATATTGTATTATAAAATAATACATAATACAAAATAATGAGCCACTATCTCTCTCTCACACACACACACACACACACACACACACACACACACACACACACACACACACACACACACACACACACAGATAAGAATGCACACACACACACACACACACACACACACACACACACACACACACACACACACACACACACACACACACACACACACACACACACTGGTCTCCTGGTCTCTTGGGGCACTGGTAGTTTCCCTACACTGTGTTAAGAACAAAACACAGCCAAGAACTCACAGAGGTGTCGAAAGGCCCTCTGGTACTTTTCCATGTGTAACATATTAACAAGAGGCAGAGAGACCTGTTAGTATCAAGTTCAAGCTCAATGTAATCATTAGATATGTCATTATTCATATTTGATCATATTGTATGTTAAAGTAGCAAGTCCTAGTAAAATAATACTAGGTATATAATTGTTTATTAACCTCAAACCAGATTGTTGAGTAAAGGTGCTTGAAAAAGCTAACCCTTTTTGCATGCTAGTGCTCTGCTATGATACAGGTGAAACAGTTCAAAGAGTTGGGTTGACATTATTATGCTTATGTCAACTTTTAGTGGCTATTTATCATAGCCTCAAGGTCTGTTGCAGTGTAGATTATTCCTATGTTTATGGTTATTTCACTGGTAGCGGATTACAGGGCCCTTAGCTTTTGCCCAGTATGCAGCAGGACAGAGGTAGCCCAGCAATTGTCCACCACAATTATCACACCGACTGCTGCAGTTGGTGTGATAGGGGAACAACCCCAGAGGTTTGTCCTGACGTGTTGTTGTGCGATGTCCACCAACAGAACCGATATCACATGCTTTAGTCCATCAATGCACTTCTTTGTGCCCACACTGATTTCAAGAGTGTATTATGGGTCGATCCAATGAAGTGGGGCCAAGTAAAGGATATGACCTCCGTCTAGATCAGTTGGGGATCCTTATTAAGTTATACCTTTGTACAAGTACTATGGGTAAACTTTAATAGTACATATACTCACTCACTGACTAAAAAAGTCCTTCTCACTTTGTTTTATCAGCTCGGATCAGGGCTTGTGTTTGTCGCCGAGGTTCTTCTTGAATTGCGTTACCTCTGAACCCTGTCAGGTGACCATGTGCCTGGGTCATGTTTTAGGAAAGGCATGTTGACATTTGCATGCGCATGGACTTATAGGTCAGGCCAGTTCATGAGAGGGGGAGGTGGAATATGACACAGAAACACATAGCTAAATACAAAACACTCAAATCAAAAGAAGAGTGTTGGTCTTAGTTTTCAATACTCCAGGGCCCATAATGCCTTGAAGACTTTAGATGTTTCTGTTTAATATGGTAATTATCAATTATTGACTTATGTACATGTAATTTGTGGTACACAGTAAACAACGTTTTTTTTAGATAGAGATTCTCAGAAACCCTGGTATTAATTAAGAATAATACATCTTAACATTGACCTTTCTAATTTACATAAAGTCTCTGCAAACTCAATAAAATGGACCATCTTTGTGTAAATATGTTTGTGTCTTTAAAATGCTGATCTCTGGGTTTACCGGTAACTTGTCTGGGGCTAATTAACGTTTAATTCATTAGTTAGGAGGATTGGCAAATACGCTAGGTTTGATATGTCAGGTTCCGGTACAGAAATATAAAGATTAAAAGACAACAACAATCGACCTCTGCCTTCACAGTAACAAAATGGCTTTCTCTCTCTCAGTGGAAAATACCAGCGAGATAATAAAAAAACATGGCCACATCAACGCTAAGCCGTTTCAAATAGTGCTGTTAATCAGCCATAATTGTGCTTTTCCGATATAATTGGATCATTATGCATCAAGTCTTGTTTGGTGGAGTTACTTAGGAGATGAACAAAACCACATGTGGAGAGAAAATAAGAGTAAAGCAGGAGGAACTACGAATAGACCTTTTAGTTGCCATGGCCACCTGCACTGCTGTTATTTAAACCTGTCAAACTGGACTTGTGAAGCAGATGTTTTCATTTGCAAAGGTCTGTACCAAGGAGTTTGACTTATCTCCACCAGAACGGTTGCTTTAGTTTGTATAGTTCGCCTCGAATGCCCCTCTGTGTTGGCTGACTGCTAACATTTAATATTATTAGATGGATGCCAAACAATGTCAACTTTGTTGTCCAGTCTCTTAAAGACATGGCCTGTGTCATGGGCTGTGTCTTCTGCAAGAGCAGGCTGCAGAGAAGGGGTGTTTTTAAATTAAATTATCTCCAACCACCAACTGTTTAGTTCGGTGTAAATTGGGAGACAATGTCATTTTCTTTTTGATCCTCTGCCCACGAAAGAGAAGCTTAACATCTCGAAAAATGTAATAGCGCCCTAGCAAAAAGTTTAACATCTAGTCCTGGTCTTGATAGTGTTCAGAGCGAACAAGCGTCGATTGTTTTACTAAAACACAAATGCATTTTCTATGATTACTTGCTTATAAAGATTCCATGAGCCAGAGCAAAATGCATCCACGGAGAATACGAGAAAACACCAAAAATCACAGCTATGATGCAGACTGCGTCCGAAACTTCCCATAATAAACAAATCAAATACACATATATCCCGGGAAAACCCTGCTAATCCATAGCATGAAACGGAGTGGAAAAAAAATCAAGAAAGAATCAAGGGAATTCTTAATAAAAAGAGAGCCAGTGAAAAACATAAATAAGATCGATTTGCCTCAACACACATTTTCTCATAGTAAGGTAATATACATATACTCCTAGAGTACCTCGTAAGCTCTACTTTGGGATCAGATGACCTTGCATTTGGCTCGTTCCATCTAAGGGGGAGTCCAATACTCTTTGACTCTATGAACATAACAATTGTTACCTTCATATTCACATTAAATATACAATGCGACATTAGCTTAATCGTATAATAATTTACATGCATTCATCAATATGTATTCTTCTTATTCTTCATGAAATGCCACAAAGAAAAAAAGTGACTCCCCCTTCTCTGGGAATGGAACGGTCTTCTGCTGAAATTCCGAGAATTGAACCTTCGTGTTTCTTAGAACTGGATTCTCAGAACTGGTGATGCACAAAGTTTCGAGGAACCTTTTACAAGGTGACTTTTTTTCTATTTTTCTCAGTATTACCCTATGTCAGGAGACTTATGAACTTGCAGATGCGCATTTGGCTGCGTTGATAGCTCTTGGGCTAGATTATAAACATTTGAAATATTCAATCTGTTCATGAATATAGGTTCATTTGAGATGGTATAATTTAACTTCTGAACTTGAGTGTATATTTGGATGTTTAACCCTAGGATGTCTAACGTTGTACTTCTGAGTGAGGACGTGCTAGGGAAGTTTAACACATATTTATTTTATCTGCAGTGTACTCTTCAAAGCCATATGTTAAGGATCTATTTACAGGACGGAGTTCCTCATGTCTTGCACTGCCGCGCAATATTTTATCCGGGCAGATTATTATACGGATTGCCTTTAATTGGCATGCACATCCTATTTCCAGTATTGATTTAATTTCCGTATGTTTGCATAGTCGATTTATTACTGAACTATTATCACGTTTCCCCGCGTTGCAGAGCCAGACTAGTGTAATGTTAGGTGCTTGTTACAGTAGCCTGCTCATCTGCTAATGCTAAACTTCTAGTGTGTAAGTGAAGGCCACGCGTAAAAATACAGCATGAGTCCTAGAAGGAAACAAGATCTCACCAATCTGGCTCATAGTTTACATTTCAGATATAAATAACGTGTTACTCTCGTGTGTCAGTAGCGTTGAACGCTAAAGGGTAAATAAGGTGTGCTGTGCTCGAATCGCGGAACAGGAAACCTGCGGGTCGACTGGCTACAGATCTCTGCTCCGGGACGGAATGTGCTCAATGCGAAACACACTGGTGGCATACTGGTTAGAACAACACCGGGCAGAGAGCCGCAGATCCGCTCGATCGAGTGATCTCTGGACACTGACAGCCCGATCATTACCAGCCTTATAATAATGTATAATAATGTACACACGCGGATTCTCAAGTTCAAAGCAACGTCTAGTTTTCCCTTCGCAGGAAAACATGTTATCGTTTGAGTTGTGCAGCTGTGGGCGCCCTGAGAAAATGGTTAGCAAACGCGATTTGCTTTTTAAAAACTAAACTCGGATAACAAAGCTACTATGTTGGTGTTGGCGTTTTCTTTTTGATATCCTGCCCAGAAAAATAAAGTTTTTTTGAGTGTTCCGCTCCACTGCCGTTTTACCTTTACATCAGCGACCTCTATCGGTCACATGCGTTCATAACACGTTCTGAACGCTATTAAAAAAACAAAAAGTGTATTCATAACTGTATAATCACAATTAAATATGTTCCCATGTTTTGCTTAAGCTTTTGTGCCAAGTAAGGCCAATGTGGCTTGTAGGATGGTGTTTTAATAACATTTCCACTGTTCCACTCGTACCATTCTTATCCAGATTGTGACGGCATGGCCACCACACCTGATGGCTGCATACAGTTCACGCGGCATGCAGGGGACGTCCTGCTCAACCTCAACCGCCTCCGCAGCCGCAACATCCTGACAGACGTCACCATCCAGGTGGACGGACAGCGCTTCAGCACACACAAAACCATCCTGGTGGCATGCAGGTGTGCTCTATCACATCCTCATAGTTGTTATCAGATGTTATTTGTAATAATTATGTTGTTATATTCAACGACTCAAAGTTAACTGTCAAAGCGCCACGGTATGAATCAGCTGCATACTTGAGGAAATAAAACTAAAATGGTGGTCTCTGGGAAATCATGCTAAGTTGATTACAGCACAGTTGAAGATTCCTAATGTTGTGTCTAATCTCCTTTCTGTCTTGTGCTCTTAGTGGGCTCTTCTACTCGATCTTCATGGACCCTGAGAAGGCTGACCTCAGTGTGGTCACCTTGGACAGCAAAGTGGACCCCACAGGCTTCTCCATCCTGCTTGACTTCATGTACACGTCCAGCATCAACCTGAATGAGGACCTGGTGGAGGCCACCATGAGCACAGCCCTCTACCTCCAGATGGAGCATGTAGTGGACACCTGCCAGAGGTTCATTGAGTCCAGGTAATGGAGCTCGCCATGACGCTCATACACCACTTGATGTAAATAAACAAAACTCAAATTTATAATTGTATTTATATAAAATGTGTCTCCAGGAAACCGAGGAATTGTCTGAAGATGCAGTTTGACAGCGGGCCGGGCGGCTCTGGCAGTCTGTCCAAGGAGGAGGTCTGGGCACTGCGGCCCCTCGGCGAGAGGGAGACCAACCTGCGGTCCAGCCACACGGTGTCCCCCCTGCAGGGCGTGGCCACCGCCACGTACGTCCCGAGCGTGGTCAGCGGCATCAACACCACAGGCTCCTACCACGTCTACGCCGGGCCGCCCCCAGCCACCGTCCTGGGCCGGCAGCAGCAGGCGGAGGCGCGCCTCCTCAGCGGCCTCCCGAGAGAGGGGGTCTCGTCCCAGACGCCCTGCCCCTCCCCGCCACCCAGCACCAACGTCCCTGTTGCCCCGCCCACGCCGAGCTCCACCCAGCACGGCGAGGCCAGCCTGAGGAGGAGCGCGGCGGTGACCAAGGAGGAGCCCGGCTCGGTCCAGTGCCCGCTGGCGCTGCCCACCCCGGGTTTCGGGAAGGGCGTGATCTGCAGCCCCCAGAGCCCGCTGCGCTCAGACGGCCACCCCAACTCCCCCACCGAGTCCAGCAGCAGCAGGAACGCCAGCCTCAGCCTCAAGAGGCCCTCTGCGGGTGGGGAGGACGCCGCTGCCACGAAGGCCCGCAACTGGAAGAAGTACCGCTTCATCGTCATGAACCAGGCGGCCGACGGCGGCGAGCGGGGGGCCGAGGCCTCCGGCGGCGGCGGCGGCGAGTTCTTCGGGACGTCGAGCCACTACCAGAGCGGGCAGTCGGACACGAGCGGCGAGGGGCCGGCCGGAGAGACGGGGGCAGAGGACCGGGGGTTCCCCGTGTCGCCCATGGCTCGCCACGCTGACAGCAACTGCCGGGACATCAGGTGAGGCTGCCGGGCTGACATGCGCCGCCGCAGCTCACCATCATGTCCGTATCAGATACACTCTTTGAGATTCAAATCTATTGTTCAAGAGCGCCCTAGTCAGTAAAGCAGCATAACAAATGGACCCAGTTAATTTTGGAAATAAGTTAACAGAGACCCTGCCTGTTGGCCCAATATAAATTAATCTCGGTGTCTGGGGTATGTAATGCAATGTGTGGCGGTCTCTGTTCTGCTCCTTCAGCCACCTGAGATGCTCGTCATGTGGTTACGACAGCCCCCAGCGGGGCGGGGACATGGAGCCCTACTCCCCTGGCTCCTACAGCAGTGAGGACACCAACAAAGTCCTCTCTGAGAACTACCACTCCAGCTCTGGTGAGGCCTTCTTCCACTGCCCAGCCTCCCTGTATTCAGGAGGAAATGGAACAACCTTGAAAGCACGCTTAACGATTTGCACTGTTGATTAAGTCTGTTACCGTAATTACGTGAATACAGACCGCATCGTACGTTAACGCACGTGCTAACAACTAAAGCTTGATAAAAACAAACCTGTATACAGGTCACACATGTGTAAAGGCCATAGTAACAAGTGCCCAATTAACATTAAATCATGTCCCAAGGCCCCACGTGTTGCTGAGAGCTTCAAAGACACTCTGACACTCTTACTTTGAACTTTATTTCAAGTTATTTTGCATTGAAAAGCAGCAGCATAACAAATCAATGAGTCTGTGAAAAGCCTTTGGAAAACTGATGTTTATTTCTAAGGATTTCTGTGTGCTTTACAGGAAAGTGTAGTCAAAGGATTACATGCAGGGTTCAAGACTACAACCATTTATCTTGTGGGTGCGAGGTTATATTTAAGTCAAAATATATAAATATAAATCTCATCGGTGCCGGTAAAAAGTATATAGGCCTATTTGGTTCACCCATTGAGGCCCATACCAATTCCTAATCTGAATTGGAGTATATTACCCAATTAGCAGCAGTTATTATTAGATGGGGAATAACGATCGTGTCACAAACTTTTGAAAGGTATTTCTATAGAATTCAGGGCATAATCACCCAAAATCAAAGTGTGTGTATAAGTCTGCAAAACCGTAATTTGTATGAAAAATGTGCACACAGGTCTATATTTGCATAATCACGGTACTAACTGTCTAGCAATGGGTTTCTTTTTTGTTTTCAGAAAGCCACACGTTCTTCTGCAATGAGTGTGACTCCAAGTTCACCGAGGCAGACTCCCTGAAGAGCCACATGCTCCAGGACCACAGCGACAAGCCCTACAGATGTGACTGCTGCCAGGCAGCCTTCCGCTACAAGGGCAACCTGGCCAGCCACAAGACGGTCCACACCGGTAAGGCCTCCCACACTCAGCGGGGTTTGTGGGTGGGTGGGGGTGGGTTTGGTGTGTGTGTGTAATATTGGCTTTAAAATTAAAATACAAACACAAACACATTTTGCCAACCATTTTACCACTTATGCAATGCAAATGTTTAACTTTTCATGCGTTTCATGTGACCTTCTGCAGGGGCCAAGCCGTACCACTGCAACATCTGTGGTGCGCAGTTCAACCGGCCGGCCAACCTGAAGACCCACACGCGTATCCACTCAGGAGAGAAGCCATACAAGTGTGAGACCTGCGGCTCACGCTTCGTACAAGTGAGTACAAAGAGCGATGGTCCAATGACAACAAAAACCAAAGGAAACTGTTCTTTGCATCTTTTTTTATCAAACTTTATTCAGTTTTTTTGCCTGGCTTCCTCTAACCTGACTCTCGCCAGATAAATTTCGTTCCGCCTAGCTCCACTCATCCATCTGGGATCGCTTCCGTTGGGAGGTATTTGGGGACTATCAGAAAATGGTAGAGCCAATCAGGACCGCCGGGCGGGATTTTTATAGATGTGACGTAGTGGAGAAGCGACTGTTTTGATTCAGACAACAATGGCGGCTCGCATCGAGGAAGCATGGTTTCGATGTGAGTGGTTGAAGTAGCACGTCAATAAAGATGACGGACAAGTGGTTTATCCAATCATTTGCAAGGATTTTTGATAAGGCCCAGCCTTCTAAAGCACCTCTTCAATGGAGCGATCCCAGATGGATGAGTGGAGCTAGGCGGAACGAAATTCATTTGGCGAGAGTCAGGTTAGGTTTCCTCTGCCCTCCTACACATTAAATGACACTTTCATGGTGTCTACGGTTGACATTGACCAAATTATTTCAATTCGTTATTTTGGAAATTAATTTATTTTATTTTCATATTATTAATAAGCCCAATATAACGATCTGAGAAAGGATTTCAATTTTTTTATCAGGAAACTTTTATTTTGGTAATAAACATATGTATGAACTTCCATCCTCCCCAGGTGGCCCATCTCCGCGCTCACGTACTGATCCACACCGGGGAGAAGCCGTACCCCTGCGTGATCTGTGGCACACACTTCCGCCACCTCCAGACACTCAAGAGCCACATGCGCATCCACACGGGCGAAAAACCCTACCATGTAAGCCTCCCTCTGAGCTCCTCTCTCTCCCAGTAATGCTGTGTGTCAGCTGGTGAAGCCCTTCAGAGCAAATCCCTTCTCTGCCCCCGGTGAATCAACTGGCTATCAATAGGGACAAGCTCTGTGCTAACCAGGGCTAATCCTAAAGCAATATACTCGCTGAGAACCTGACTCAGACCAGACGCTGCAGAGAAACTAAGTTGTTTGCTTTGTTTTGTGCGATCGATCAACTCCTAGATAGTATTTCCATGCATGAACAACAAATGCTTCCGTTTGTTGATTCCCCTGTTGGGGCTCCTAGCAGACCAAAAGACCATGAGTGTCTGTAGGTTTGTTTTAATATTCTTTGTATGCATGTTAATTACTGGCTGTAAAACAAGAACTACAATCCCTTTCTTTGAATTGACACACAATCCCTCTCCCCTCCCGTGTGCAGTGTGAGAAATGTGACCTCCACTTCAGACACAAGAGCCAGCTGAGGCTCCACCTGAGGCAGAAGCACGGGGCGGTCACCAACACCAAGGCTCCGTACCGCCGGACCCCCCCTACCCTGGGGGTCTCCGCCTCCTCCTGATCCCCCAGCACCCCTGCCCCCTGGAGGATGTTTTAACAAAACGGTGGTCTTATTCAGCTACAACTGTGTTGTATTTTCTCTTAAATGTGAACAAGGTGTTTTAAAAAAAAAAAGCAAACATATATCCTATGTATGCCATTTGATAAAAAAAAATTCACTCTGTATGGGGTATTGCAACATTGACCATTACGAGAAATGTATATGGCTTTCTTTTTCTGTGAGAATGACCAATATTGAATGTACACACGTGGATTGTGGCATTGTGCGTATTTTGTTTGTGTATTTACTGTGCGTGGTCGTTTGGAGGCAGTGTTGCTGTTAAAGGAATGTGTCATTCCTGATCAAAGTGTGGTGATGCAGTGTTATCGACCCTGAATGCGGAGCGGAGAGGGGACATGCCCTGGTTTAGTGCTGAAAGGTGCCTCGTTTCTTGGCTAGCTTATTTTCTGTAAAAGATAATATATATGTCTATCTATATTTGCAGATGCCATCTGCTGGCAGACTTCAGTTTTTTTTTTTGTTGCAAATGTCTTACTGCGATAGGCATTTCCTTATTTTTGTGAGCAAAAAGTACCGTGTACGTTTTACAGATGTTCTTGTACAAATGCAGTATATTGACAGTGCCTTAAGAGTCGTTGTGTACACGCTTGTCTGGTACCTGTTGTCAAGCTTATTTTAAATAGTGTATAAAGCTGTAAATACACCAGAGCGCAAGCTAAAACATCCTCAGGAATGTAAGCAGTATCCAATGTATTTGTTTTTAACCAGAGTTTATATAAATGTTTATATAGTTATATATATAAAATAAATGCATTATGAAAAAAATCTATATTTTTTAATTTTACAAAATAAACTAAATGCTCAACATGATCCAATCAATATTGAGAGCGGCAGGAATCCTTCCAACTTGGCTGGAGCTTAGTTTTAAGGGTGCTGATATGTTCAGCTACTCTTAAACTTTTTGCCATTTTTGCCAAGAAAATTCTCATTTGATTAATTAGTGATTATACTATCCACATAGAGCACCTGTTTGAACAAAGACAGCACTCTTGGTTCAAGGGGCAAGTGGAATTAAGGGCATGTGTGTTAAATGTGAGTCACTCAGCAGGGGTCCAACATTGCTCCAACGAGTTAAAACGTTCCTTGGATTGAACTTCATATCTAGTGCGCTCCTTATGAGTTTTAGCAGGTCGCCCTCTGCTGGCTCAGCAGCAATATGACATCCTTGATTTAGAACTTCCAAGCATCGATTCAGTTGCTGTTAAAAATAGATTTTGTTTAGAAATTCTATTACATGTTAAAATAACACATCTACTTGCCATATATCATGTCAGAGGCAAAATACATTTATTTTCCAACACCTTCCGATATATCTACAACACACATCATACTCAAAATATGATTAACATTGAAACATTAGTCTTGAATAACAAGCCATTCATGTGTTTTTCATTGTTTTATTTGCCCTCAGATTGTGTGGAAACAAAGCCATACTTTTTTCCCATGGCCATCATCGATTTTAGTTACACTGCAACAAACAGGTAAATGTCACCTTTTTAATCCAAAGAAAAGGCCTGTCTAGAACATGGCACAAAAAGAGAGCAGGAATCGAGTTGGAGTTCTGTATGGTTCAGTCTCATGATATACTTCTGTGTGTACATAATGCACAATCCTTCTGTTCCCAAAATTAAAACCCTTAATTTTAACGCCAGGACCAATCACCTTAAAGAGACACTCCTGTGCTCTTAGTTTCCTTCTCTCAGACCACCTGGTTGTTTTACATGTTAATTGGATCAACGGTGAACGCCATTGGCCGCTTAAGAAAAAAGAAGAAAGATGGAGGTCTGCCCAGTGTGTCATGATCATGAGAACACAACCCATTTGGTCTGAAGATGATGCCTGTCCCTCCTCGACGGCATGCCGTCTACACAGAGATATTATGAACCTACGTCACTAGACTATACCAGGCGACTTAGCTCGAGGATTAGTAATGCCTCAGTGACCCAACTAGCGTTTCCTAAGCAAAGGCATTGATCTATCAATCAGTAGATCTATTGACACACACACACATACATACATAACCTTTCACACAGCGCACACTCTTAATCAAGCATTACAGCATCTTCAAAAGACAGAAGGACTGAAAAAAAGCAAGTTACAAATAGACAAGAGTGTAATCGCATTGAATAAAAATACAAATCTAAGGTTAACCGAAGAGTACAGATGTTGGCAGTTGGTGGCGCTCAACCCTCCTTGTCTAAGATAGCCTTCACATCAGCAAACACCTGAGGAAAACACAAAGATAAAGAGAATAAACAGGACTAAAAGGTAAATTAGATGGTTTCCCCCACCAATTCAATCAATATGGCCAGCAACAGGCCACACACACTATATATACATATATATATATATATAATATTTTTTAAGTGAGGGAGGAAGGACTGCGCGCTTGGTTGCCGTTGGCCTGCTTGCACTGTTAGTGGCGTATGGTGGCATAAGTATGTGAGACTTAAGTTGTTTCAGGGTGTTTTGGTGAACTACAAAATAGCAGGGAGGGCATACTGGTGGGCAGCATGTCTTTGAAATGGACTACAAGGGCAGAAGGAAAGGATGCAAAGCCAATTAGTCAAATCGGCCCTACTCTTCATTTGTAGAACTAAATAAAGAAATCTGGGCCTATCATTGGGCCTATGTTTGCCCTCAATGACTGAAGCTATTGGTTGTAATTTGGCTATGGTTATTTTCAGCGCCAATTGTTTTAAGAACACAAGACCAAAAGTGATGCCATTTTAAATGCTCATGCTCTGAATCATTCACTAACATGATCCTCCTTTCCACAATATCAAACAGAACGGTCAGAGTAACAAACAATTAAAAGAACTAGAACATTATTTCACAACTACTTACATGGACTGTAAGCCTAACATTGTTTGAGGCAAATGTTAATGGGTCTTTCAGAATGTTGGTCATGGTGTTAAGCCAATTAAGATTGAGGGACTTCATTTATAGATCAAGTCAATCCTCCTCGCTGTTTGTGTTGCAAATATATCAGTGACCTGAGATACCTGGTCATACCAAACTGGATCTTTTTTAAGTGATTTCAGAATTACGGCGTGTGTAGCTCCACGTTTTCGTCACCCTTTCAGACGGCTTGGTAAACCAACGGAGGAGTGCCGAAAAATAGGTTGGCTCAGCGCGTTTATTTCTTTTGGTGGTGGAATATAAGTGAACCGAGCCGCACCGCACCGCTCGGTGGAAACACAGCCTCCTGCTTATTGGTTCATAGCGCAGCCAGGGCTCCTGCTTATTGGTTCATAGTGCAGCCAGGGCTCCTGCTTATTGGTTCATAGTGCAGCCAGGGCTCCAGCCTATTTGTGAATAGTTTTTGGCGTGATTCAGACCCCTTAGCTAGTCACACCCACTCAGAGGAGGAATTTCCTCCTCTCTCCCATTGAACCCCATGTTATTCACCAGCCACCAACACTGCCGGGGAAACTAATGGGAGTCGGTGGAGGCTGAGGGAGAAACGTCCTCAAGTAGTTTTCAATAGGCGATAGGGGGTGCTAATGTCCCTTTACCCAGGGAAACGAACATTACATACACAAAGGCATTAAAGGTCCCATGACATGCCACCAGGTGTGAGTGTGATTAGCTGTTTAATCACACTTCACACCTGGTGGCATGTCATGGGACCTTTAAAGTAGTCATATTTAAGGGCATTAATTCATTACAGTAGTCTGGGCAATCTACATTTTTTATTCCCAACAATGTTAAGGAGGATCTTCATCCCTTTCCTCACTGGAGGAGCCTCCACTTTATATATATATATATATATATATACCAATACAAATTTAAATTATATATATAATCACATACATATTTAAATATATTTGATGTATTCAATTGTATTAAAGTATATTTAAATCTATCATGAGCTTCATTAAGAAGTCACATTTACATAAATGTCAAGTAAACCTTTGAAGCGGCCCGCCCCCTGGTGGAGAGGCCCCGCCCCCTGGTGGAGAGGCCCCGCCCCCTGGTGGAGAGGCCCGCCCCCTGGTGGAGAGGCCCCGCCCCCTGGTGGAGAGGCCCCGCCCCCTGGTGGGGAGGCCCGCCCCCTGGTGGAGAGGCCCCGCCCCCTGGTGGAGAGGCCCCGCCCCCTGGTGGAGAGGCCCCGCCCCCTGGTGGGCCTCCCCACCAGGGTGCAAAGGTCATACATGTAGCTATGATACAGGACACATGGTTCGGCTTGTTTTAATATTCATAGTGGGCTTAACAGTAATAGAATATTCTGATATATGATATAAAGTGACCATGCAGACGTCCGAGATGAAAACTGGGAACATGATCCCCGAAAAGGGGGAAAAAACTGAGACATTTCCAGTTTGACTAGCAATCTGATTGAAAAACCTAATGTTGTGTCTTCAAAAACAAAACGGGGACAGGTCGTTTTTTCTGTATTTAGCCAGGGACAGGCAACCAAAAACGGGGACGTCTGGTCACCCTATGATATGTGATAGGCTATGATAGGTATTTTGCAAATCACACACTATAAATACGATAGAGAAGCAGAAACAGATAGGGGCAGTAAAGTCAGCTATTTTAATAAGTTGAAGAAACAATATATGATTAGGCTATATATAAATATATAGATAGCCTACATAAACAATATATGAATACATTAGATATCTATATAGAAAACATGAAACACAACATGAAAGTTTTTGTATGAGCTAAAACCCCTGAAAGAGGACTGTTTTTCAAAGCTTCTTTCTCCTGCTCCCTTTCTGCAGTTCAAGAGAGGCCTCTTTGCGATGGTCCGCCGATTTGAGCAGGAATAAGCTGCACAGTGCTCTGGCATCTTGTGTCTTCTGCTGCTACGCAACAGGAGTATGACCGGTCCAAGATGGCGGCCGGATTTCTTGCGCCCAGCAGCCAATGCGGCATCTATTCTTTATATCTATGGGCCTCCCCCCTGCCCGTTCCCTTGGTTACCATGTGTTGTGATGGCTCACTCACCTCATCCACCTTGTGGGAGGCGTCCACGGTGCGCACCTTGCCCTGCTTCTCGTACTGATCGATGATTGGCCGTGTGGACTGCAGGTAGGTCTGGATCCTGAAGCAGGATGATGAAACATGTTGAGGCAGATACCGCTACAGTGTTTCCCACAGACCAGGTAGCAATGTGTGGTGCCCCAATGCAGGGTCGGTACGCACTCCACACGTAGCGTTGTTTTGATAATGATAAAGGTGATTGTTGGGGGGGGGGGAGCGATAGGATGTCTCACAGTAACGGGCGTTGCAATCAGCTGATTTTGCGCAGTTCTCCAGTGTGCGCGCGGTGCACAGCGCACACAGCGCTCCGTTTGCCTTTTTTTTTGCAGGTGGGGAAACGCAGAAGTAGTACAAGATGTAGTACACGTGTAGTTTTGTTTTGATGACCTGACGGTGAGTTATGCAAAAGTGCTGTAGTGACACAAGTGATGTTACGCATTGCTGATTATGGGCGCGCATGCGTACTTGCATACTAGTTATGCGCACCCCTGATTATAACCACAGGTGGAATTGTTGACTGGGGGGAGCGGGGGGAGGGTTGGTACGGGATTACAGGCTGGCGGAGTTGTTGACGGGGGGTGGGGGGGTGACAGCCGCAGCAATTTAGCGCTCATCTGAAGCAACGAGAGATCTAACGGGTATTTTTCTTTTTTTGGCGTGACATTTGTTGCATGTGCGTGAGATATTTATACTTAAAAATCGTGTTAGAATAAAAATTAATTAAAAAAGCGAAATCAATTTGTGGCACTTGTTGTTGAATCTGTGGCGCTGCACCACACATTGGTCTGTTGTATGGGAAACACTGCGCTATTCATATGCTACACAAAGGCATATCCAGATATTGAGCTTCTATATGCTGATATTCGTCTTTTGTCATGACGTCATCAACTGTGGTCGTTTTATTGCATCTAATTGTTAAACGTAATTCTTCTTTGTGAAAGGGCTTATAATATTAGCTTGGACAGGCTACTGATGCTTGGGGCCCATCTGCTATAGCAAGGATGCCTTGTATATAGACACATATAGGAGCAGGATAGGGACGTGGTTAGGATGTATGATTCCGACTCCACCTCCAAGGTACTTGGTTTGGTCACAAATATCGATAGTGTACCTGTAGATAACACGATGCGCGCCGCTTTAGGAGAAGGTACCTTTTCTGCAGGCTCTCTCTGTTGTCGTCGGTACGCCCGCTGTGCTGGCCTCGCTCCAGACATCGGTCAATACAAACCTGAGGGAATAACCAAGCATTTACCAGACATGCCATATTATAGACAACGTTTCTCAACCTGTGTTATGCTGGTTGGTACATGGGATTTTATTCCTGGAATAATAAGAGATGATTGTAAATATTTTATGGCTTGTTTTTTCTATCAAAGAGAGTGTCGCTTTGTGCGTTCCATCATATGTTTTCCACTGTAATGTCTTCCATTGATGTTTTGTTTATTTGTGTTTGCTCAACAAACACGACAGAAGCATAAGCAGCGTTGCTGACTGTTTCTTTCTCCACCGGCTCCAGCCTTCTTGCAGTAATAATTGTGTATAAAGGGGGTGCTGGCACTCTTTGCTCAGCCACTGCATGTGTATATATCTATACATCTCAGGCTATTTGCATGAGGTGGAATATGAGGTGAAAGTGTGTACAAAGGGGGTGCTGGCACTCTTTGCTCAGCCACTGCATGTGTATATATCTATACATCTCAGGCTATTTGCATCTGTAAGTACTTGACCATAAATCTGTAGACCTAAAGTTTAGGGCTGGGAACCACTGTTAGTAACACACAGTAGTAAACGTGTCACGCTACATCACAAGGCTATCATGCTCTTGGTATAGAGTGCAACAGTGTGGTTCCGGAAGTAAAAATCTCATTCATTTTCCCAGTCGAGATTTTGATTAAAAGCCTTAATGTCGTAACCATCCAAGTGATACGTACCATGCACCGTTATATTGTGAATCAATGGTTTTTGCTCCTGTAGAAGTCACACGTTATCTGGGCAACATCTTGTTTTTTAGAAAAACACGTTTTATTCCCAATGTCATTGAAATCACTACACTACCCATAAATCCTGAAGTGTGACACAACGTCTCTGATTGGTGGAGCTCGCCGTTACCAGGAAACATTTACTGCACCCGCGAAAGTGAAGACTGCTACTGCTACCAGAGCCCGTCTACGGAGACTATTCCTATTAGACACTCTGCTGACACGCTGCTACTGAACTCGATCGCTTACCACAGCAACCATGCATATTCATATTGCATTCATAATGCATTCATATTAATGCAAAGTTAGAGTTGTGGTTAGAGCTGTAGAGGAAATTAGCTGTAACGGATGAAAAATATGTTGATATAGAATACATGATAAAAACAAAAGTACAAATATATGATATGGCACTAGCAGTGCTTTATAGTAATTTGGGTAGTATAAAAGCAAAGGAATACATAACTGGAATCCGAGACTGAATTCACATGTATTAAAAACTAGCAACGTTATGTGGTGACCGCAGACAGCAAAGGGACGTACCATGTCGATGACAACGCTATACACTATATGAAACAGTAACATACACACACATACACTAACACACACATAGAATATATGACACAACTTCTATTAACAATATAAACAATATAATAATGACAAAGGTAATAAGATGTAAGAAACGCGCTAAACTATTGGGTTGGAACCATTGCGAAAAGGTCTGCAATGGTTCATGGGATGAGGAGTTCCTCACTCATTCACAAAAATAATGTACAGTCTTGTACCTTTGCCTTTTCTTCCGTTTTCCAAATAATCTTTTGGCTCAAATCAAATATTTTCTGGTCACGACTACCTTGAGGAACGACTGGCTTGGTTCCAGGCTCTTCATATAACGATTTTGCGTGGACGGTAAATGCATCGGAAATTTACTCCCGGAACCAGAGCTGTTAAAAAAGGGGGTCATTACGCTCTATTGCAGTTTGTTAAAGGGTTTGATTGTCAAATTAACCATTTAACACGGGTCCTACTGCACAGATACCTTCCTGTGACTAGGCTTCTACGCAGTAAGAAAACCCCACAGACAAGATTGTACAATGTGGGAAGGGCCAGGTGTCTATACCTCGTTGCTACAGTCAAAGAACAGGACGAACTTGACATCTGCCTTGTCCTCCATGACGCTGCTCCAGCCCTGCAGGTTGTCCTCGTTGCGTGGGAAGCCGTCGATGAGGAAGCGGAACTTCTTCTCATCTGCCTTCATGGTCTCCTCCATGGCCTGAGGGAGGAGTCCATACAGAGGGGTGTTCAGCATTTTTTTGCATTGTGCGTTGAGACGTTCAAGGGGATGATTGAAGTCGCATTAAATAAGGATTGGTGTGTTTTAAATAGAGATGGGAAATAAAAAAAATGGGAAGAAATTTCCTTGATCGATCATCGATAAAATGAACGATCAATTATCGATTTAATCTTTATTTTTCTATAGGCTATATTAAAAATTTCCGTAGCTAGAAAACACACAATACAGCATGTTTATCTAAATGAAATCCTGATTCCAACAAGTATTTATAGGCAACAAATAATAATACAAGACAGTTAACTTGAGCGAAATGTTCGTAAAGGCTGAACAATGCGCTCTTCAACACGGGAAACAATTGAAAAAGACAAAATCTGTATTAAACGGCTTGGCTGTTCCGTTCTCACACTATGCAACACAATCTCCTTTTGATCAATAAAAATATCACGTGATCGACAAAATTCTTAACGATCAATGATCTATCATCGATTAATCATGTTGCCCATCCCTAGTTTTAAATTTGTTTCTTAATTGTCCCATTCTTGTATTGTATTATTTATTGAAATGTGGTTCTGGTTGTTTGACCTACTGTTTATATATATTGTACATTTGTATTTCTGTTTTTATTTTTATTTTTATTTTTTTTAAGTCCAGCTAGCTAGAACTAACTTTCTTCTTGCCACCTCTGACTGAATGCTTTACAAGGACATAACTGTGGTGGCTGTTTTAATTTTTTTTTGTTTTTAGTACACTGTCCTCTCCACGGGACACACAGACCTTCCTTAGCAGGTTGATGGTGATCTCCACGGGGACGATCTGGCCCTCCTTGATGTGGCGGTCGATGAGCTGACCGAACTCAGAGCCCTCCCGCGCCCGCTCCCCCCTAAGCAGGTCCCCAGCGGACAGATGGGTGTAGCTGTAGTTCTGGGAGGGAGAGATCGGAGCGAGATAAAGTGAGAGAAAAAAAAATCAGAATGCTGCCTTTAATGAGCACAAAAAGAGAGGTAGGTAGAGAATTTGTGACTGATGACTGAGATCTCTATACTCAATGGCACTTCAGGTTGATCTGGTAGATCCACTGCTATTCTAAGGCCACACACACAACTGTCTGTCACTTAGTGACCACAGGATGAACATTTATGTATCACAGACCAGCTTAAATCTAGATATTGCAAATGCACAGCTCCCTATCAGTTGAATTTATGTTGTTTAAACTTTTTATTTGTTATGTCAACCCCTATTATTTAGGGGTTGACAGAGTCTAAATCCGGTGGCCTGGGCATCCAAGTAACGGTCAACATTGAGTTTGGTGCGTAGACCTAAACTGACAACCTCCAACAGTCCAAAATAAATAGATAGCTCATAAAGAGTAATTGATTATGACATGTCTATCAGATCAAACAGAAGACAGCATACGCACATTGTGAATATCAATAGGTATACATATGAACATGATTCATTTGGCTACATTTGCCGCAGACATTTAAACAATATTAACCGTGTTCCACTTTAACACATATTTGTCTATTTAGCTAATTTGATTAGGTAGTCAAAATGGCAATATCTTTTTCTCATGTGTAACCCGTGTTTCATATGAATGAAACCTTCCCATGGGGAAAATTATTGTGATACATAATTATATCTGCAAAATCCATTAACATGGTCAACATTGAAAGGCCAATAACACACCGTTGGCCATTTTGTGAAACACATTTCAGACTTGATTCAAGGATTCCTTTGGTAGTCCAGGTGCCACACATCGTTTGTAGAGCGCTGCTCTTGGATGAGGGATATCTTGACTTTAGTTTGTTTTATTTGTGGTTTATGAAGCAGCCTTTACACTCAGACACTGGACAGTGGACACTATCTGTTACACAACTCTTGTCCTCCGTCTACATAGGTCGATAGTAAAATTTAAAAATTGCTATAGTTTATATTGATGAGAAGATGGTTTCCTTTTGAGGATAAGGTGAACACAGTTTTATACTATAAGGACTGGTGCATGCCAGGACCAGTGTTGCCAGATCGGGCCAGAATTCCCACTGGCACTGGCTGCAGCCAGTGTTGTCAGGACCAGGACCAGCAATAAAGACTCTGAGGCTAACTAGCCGGCTAACAGAGGACAACCGGAAGTGCGTTATTTGACAGTAAAATAGTAAAATTGAACATTCGAACTTCAACTTTTACATCCGCCAGTAATCAGACGAATCAAAGTGAGCCATCTATCTCGACCCAGGTCACATTTACCCGGGCTAAACGTCCTACCTCCGTGATTTTGGTGCACTGGGTGCCTTTCCCGGCGCCGGGGCCGCCCAACACGAACACAACCTGGGGCTTCATCATCACCGCAACCCGGGACAAAACGTTGGGGACCTTCTGGTATAGAGCGAATACAGAGCGGAGCACCATAAACAACGAAGCCCCGGAGAGATAGAAGACAGACACGACCAAGGAAGGAGAGACTCCTGACTCCTGAGCACAGACTGAATGACCGGTGAATGCGTGTCAGTGCTGGGATGACGTCACGCGAGCGAAGCGCTTGCTGCACTTCCGTGATTGACGTGGGCAGCCCATTAGATTCAGCGTTGCCAGATTGGGCCATATTTCCCCTCACAATCTGGCAACCCAGGCAGCAGCGCGCTGCAGCCAGGGTTGCCAGATTGGGCGGGAAATCAGTCCCA
This sequence comes from Micromesistius poutassou, assembly GCF_964030765.1. NCBI lineage: Eukaryota > Metazoa > Chordata > Actinopteri > Gadiformes > Gadidae > Micromesistius > Micromesistius poutassou. The sequence goes on from NC_140286.1 coordinate 15,236,193, forward strand.
ATCTGGCAACACTGATTAGAACCGCAGATGGGCGTGCCGCGCGCCACGATGACACGCCCACTTGCACATTCTTTTTTTTCGTGATGCAGAGGTCGGGTGACGCCCCTCCCTCGCGCTGCCCTGTTTCCTCAGCATCAGCACCAAGCCGACACTGAACCGCCCGGCTAACGGACCAGGGGAGGATGCTTTCTAATTCGGGTCATTAGAAGCGACGATGTTGACAAGGTGAAAAACACGTCAGGATATTGACTTATTAGCACACCTCCTCGAGGCGTTCTCATGCGCTGGATAAAAAGGTTTGGATTTTCTTCCGCACGCGCCCTCGGTGCATCCATTCACGACGCACAATTGATGCACACCTTATGTTTCCAGAATGGACCTGTGCTACACGGAGCACGTTAAATTCAAACCTATCCGTTGCCCGGTGAGTCTACATTATTGGCCGAGATTGCGTTGATTGACCCGCTGCTACAACACCGGATCAACCGGGATGGAGCGCGAGAGCACCTCGTGGTCATCCTGCAGCGGTTCCTCTCTTTGAGGGCATCGGGCGAATGTAGGCTAATAAACAAAAGGCATCTCGCCCTTCGCTGACGCACCTGCTGCCCCCGTCGTCTCCTGACATGACAACACGGAGTTCACAGCACAGCACGAGGATCGAGGGGCACCGACGCGCGGCGGCCGGACGAAGGGATTCGAGGCGGTGTAAAGGGGGTCGTCAGGGGTCCTGCAGAACCGCCCGGGGGAGGTCGGATCGCAGTTTCTGGGGACAAGCACCAAGGGCAGTGCGGCACTCGGCACACCGAAAGGGGGAAGGAGGCTGCGGAGCTCAGTGCTACCTTCCCCCCGCTCTCCAAGCTGCTTCACTAATACATTGAATTAAAAAAACATATATACATAGCTGTATATTGCTTACTTTTATACCAAAACAACCCCACCCGCCCCCCCCCCCCCCCCCCCCCCCCCCCAAAGAAAAAAAAATTGAGGTTCCAGGGAGAAATGTCTTGGTATTTAACGTGACCCAGCACCATTCAAACATGACGAGACACTCGGGAGATTGACCTGCTCTTCTCCGAGGCAAGGGTGGAACCGGAGACGAACCAATGAGCGGACTGGCTCGTGGTCCTGGGCACCTTTCTTACCTGGTTCTGCTAAGTACTTTGCTGCTCGCGAGCACCATGGGATGCCTCCAGAGCATCGCATGCAAGCCGCGCATCAGGCGGGAGAACATCGTTGTGTACGAAGTCTCCGCCTCCATCGACCAGTGTGCCACCGTCATCGAGGAGAACTCGCCCATTGTGCTCCGCTACAAGACGCCGTACTTCCGGGCATCCGCGGGGATCGTCATGCCCCCGGTGCCCCGCAACGAGACCTGGGTGGTGGGCTGGATCCAGGCCTGCACCCAGATGGAGTTCTACAACACCTACGGGGACATTGGCATGTGAGTGTGAGTGTGTGTGTGTGTGTGTGTGTGTGTGTGGGGGGGGGGGGGGGGGGGGGGGGGGATACTTCATGAAGTATAACCCACAAGTTTAGGCGGAAGTTGTTAAGAGGTGTGTGTGTGTGTGTGTGTGTGTGTGTGTGTGTGTGTGTGTGTGTGTGTGTGGTGTGTGCGCATTTTGAGTTACACTTGTGTTTCTGAAATTTTCCATTCACTCTCTGCTGCCCATCGACACACACACACACACACACACACACACACACACACACACACACACACACACACACACACACACACACACACACACACACACACACACACACACACACACACCCCAGGTCCAGCTGGGAGCTACCTGAGCTGCGTGAGGGCCGGGTGAAAGCTATCAGCGACTCGGACGGAGGCAGCTACCCATGGTACGGCAACACCACAGAGACGGTGACGCTGACCGGGCCCACCTCCAAGGCCTCGCGCCTCACCGTCTGCATGAACGACAACTTCTACCCCAGCGTCACCTGGGCCGTGCCCATCAGCAACAGCAACACGCCCATGCTGACCCACATCACCCGCGACCAGAGCTTCATCACCTGGCTGGTGGCCATGAACTCCGTCACCAAGGTACGGACACACAGAGAACAACGCTCGGTTAAACCAGGGGTTGGCATCCCTCATTCTCAAAAGAGCCATTTCTGGTCCCTCTCTCACCAAATAAAATGTATCTGGAGCCACAAAACCTATTCGACCCCTCAAATGAAGATACAGCATCTAACTTTTATATATAGTTATACTACCATATAAAAGAACCAATAGCCTATAGCTTGTTGCATTTATGAAATGTGTGGGTGTAGGATGTGACGTTTATTTTAGTTAGACAAAATATTAAAACACTTTATTTTTATATTTTAGTGTCACAGTATCTCCAAAATAAGAGGTGATCTCTTTGAGATAAACATAGTTGTATTTATTAAAAATAAATTCAAAGCCACATGGAGCCACTGCAGAGGGGTGGAGGAGCAAAATTCAGCTCCAGAGTCGCAGGTTGCTGACCCCTGGGTTAGGTGCACTCTGTGGGGAAACTTGCTGCACTTTAAATTATTCTGTTTTGTTTTTTTCTCTGTGCTTTACGTGCTTTTTGCTGTGTTTTTGTAGTTTTTTTGGTTTGAATCCTCTATTTCTGTCTCTGGCTGAGTCACATTTTGCCACACTGTTTGATGTACAATGAATAAAGTTTACAGGATCTGAAAAAGAGTTGGACGCCCTCTATAGAGAAGTTATTTATCTCCTTATGGATCCACTCATTCAGAAGTTCAGACCGCTGAGTGTAACACTGCTGAAGCTGAAAAGGCTCTAGGAAAAGAAACCTCTTTAGTGCAAAGATAAACCTGCTAGCCTACAGGCCTTGGTTTGTAAAGGGAACTCTCAACGTCTCACTTCCCCTGCAGGAGAGGATCGTGTTGCAGACGGTCCGCTGGCGCATGCGGGTGGACATTGCGGTCGACCCCGACCGGGCCCTGGGTACCCGGGCCTCCCTGGTGGGGCGGGCCCACCACGAGCAGCCCCACATCCTCAACTACCAAGAGCCCATCCCCCCCAACGCGCTGGGCCGGCCCAACGCCAATGACGCCCAGGTGCTCATGTGGAGGCCCCGGCGAGGGCCCCCCCTTGTGGTCATCCCGCCAAAATAAAAGTGCACTAAAGAGAGAGAAAGAGAGAGAGAGAGAGAGACAGCGGAAGGACCGATGGTATCCCGGCTCAAAAACGACAGGGGCTCACCTTTTGGTTTTTGTTTGTTTTTATCGGTGCATTATGACAAAAAGAGCAGGGAAGTGGTTAATCTTGGCCCACTCAGGAGGGCCAAGAGAGTAGCAGCAGGCGTGTGTCCAGCCAGTCCTTTGATGTTTTATTAAGCTCTGTTTGGCTTCTGTTTCACTTCTGGAATATTCCACCGGACGGTCTGCCCTTGGGCCAGGAAGGAACCAGCTTTCTGCTCCAGTGTGTGTGCCACAAAAGGAACTGCATCCCGCATCCTATTGTATTTAATCGCATGAGTGAGAAAGAGGAAGAGAAGATAAATGGTGTTGTAGCGGCGTGGAAATAGCGTTTCTTCTCATTATTTTCTTTATTTTTACGACTTGATACCTGCTGATGGTGTTTTGGATGGAGGTGAATTTGCATGGCTTGGACATCCAGCCATGGGATGAAACTCATCTCTGTGGTCTAAGAACCACCACAGCCCCAAAACCGCTATAAGTTGATCAATTACTCATGAATCCCAGCCTGGAACGTCAGAAAACAGTGGTCCTCAAATTTTCATGGGAAAAATGCTCCCATCTACAGTATTCAAGTAGTTATTCATTGATATGTCATTTATAAGCAAAGGTCTTATTTTGCTGCGGGTAATTTCAAAAGGTATATTCCATCGAGTACCACTTTTCATGGACACATTCAGAACTATAAAGATAGAAACATTTTAAGTATATCCGCCGTACACTATAAGTTGAAAATCCACAAATACAATACAAAAACAGTTTGTAGAGCTGCTTGGAATCAAAAGAATGGGAATCATCACCTGTCTAACAAATAATTAGAAACTGGAAGTAAGGTGTGCATCAATTAAAGGCTTTTAGATTTATTGCTACTGGTTTATAAAGGTTAAGTAAGTTTACTGAATTCCTTCACCATTGATATTTCATAAGAGTTACATTCTGTGTCCCTCCTGGCTCCGGTGTTAGGATATTTGTAGGAGTTACAGACCCTGGAAGGGTGTGCTGCTACCACATTGAATAAAATATTAAGTTATTTATGTGATTGTTTCAAAGTTATTCATGATTCCAATGCCAACATCATCATTTGGACAGTTCAAACATCCACAAGCTAGCAACAAACAGATGAGGTGTTGGTTAATGACTGTACTTACTACTGTAATAGCATCAGTGCTGGATGGAGGGTTCTTGAATCTGGAATACAGCAAGGGGGGGGGGACTAGCTCAATTGCAATATACTTGTGTAATGCTATATGGTGATGGAGAAGGAAGGGGGGGGGGGCTACATTTGGGTTTCTTTTCACAAGCACTACAATTACTTTAACCAATAATACCTTTTACTTTTGATGTCCCCGAGAGGGAATGGACCGCGCCATTTCCACACTTCATTCAGCAGGAATCATGTCCACTAGTTGAATAACTAAGAATAACCAACAAAAGAAATGTCCTCCTATCATCGCCTCATGTTCTTCAAGTACCCCACCCCCCCCACCCCCATTTTATTCCACAACTTGAGTCCAATGACTCAGCCTCCATCTGCTCTGCTCAGGGGAGCCCTCACCTGTCCATCTGTGGTCATCTGCCCTGCAACCATACTCTGCTCATACACAAAAACAGTGCAGCGCTTTTATCCAAAGTGTCTTACTTTATCGTGAGTGAACATGTTTTCTTAGACTTGGAGGCCTTTTTTGAAAATCAAACCCTCAACCCTTGCAGTATTAATGCCGTGCTCTACCAGTTGACATAAAAGGCTAAGGACTTAATTTCCCAGACCGGGATATTGTTTTAAACAGGAGTAAGCCAAATTACCTCACCTTCTGTACCTGATGTCCCCATCCCAATAGCCCCTTCAACTTCCATCTGTTGCCATGGAGACGGGTAAGGATATTCCCCACTCTCCAGCATTCAGAGATGGCTGTTGAGGGAAGTATGTGCATACACGTGCAAGGAGAAGATGTGATGCTAAATTGATAAAATTGCTCTTTTATGCATGTCCCATGCAGGAAGTACACATTACCATCAGAACCCTTACAAGTACAAGAAAAAAACACCCTTGTTTCTCTAAACATGAAAATACATGAAATGAAATGAAATGGTTGTATATATATTAACCTATAAAAATACATTCACAATGTTGCAACAGTTTTCATGGGTAGACGCTTGATTTGTATACCAAGTATTGAACAATGCATGTCATGCCGTGTGTGCATGCGTGTGTGTGAACCAACAGAACAGTTCACTTCAGTACCCAAATACTAATTTCAGTTTCTTGAAGACACAATATTACATAGAGATAATCCCATTATTACATCCCCCTTCTCTTCTGTGCAAGTCAGCAGTAACATTAGAAATGCTCCATTGCCATTGGGACCAGGTTATTGGAGATCTGGTCTCAACGGGACACTTTGATCATGGCTCCAACACCGGTCAGCTCTGCTCCCGGTTCCACTCTGGACCAGAGGGCTGAAACTGTCCCTGATGATGAAGTAGGTAGCGGCGGTACTTGGTTCTTCTTCTAGTTCTTCTAGTATCCACAGCTAGACTTTGACAGGTGTGGGGGCTGGCTTACGCTCGAGGCCGTAGAGAAAAGTGGCGGTGATGACCAGCAATGCACCGACCAGGAAGAAGCTACACACACACAAGAGTGAGAGAGAAAGAGAGAAAGAGAGAGAGAGAGAGAGAGAGAGAGAGAGAGAGAGAGAGAGAGAGAGAGAGAGAGAGAGAGAGAGAGAGAGAGAGAGAGAGAGAGAGAGAGAGAAATGTGTGAAGAAACATCCTCAGGTCATTGCGGTCTTTGTGAAGAGAACAACAATTTAGTTCTTGCAAGTGTTTACCTGGTAGGGACAAAGTCATCCAGCCAGAAGAAGGAGATGACTGTGGACGCGAGAATTGACAGCGACGAGGCAAATCCTTTAAGGATGTTGTCTGCGTATTTAATAACAGCAGCGACCACCAACCCGCCCACAGCCTGCAAACACACCTCTGTTAGTGTGAAGAGATATACACAAGTAACAGTCATGCCACTCTCTTACTCGTACACACATGCACGCACGCCTGCAATGCTGACACCTAATATATATTGATACTTAGTATCGGCAGGGTGATAATAGGGTAATAGGGTCCAGGTGGAAAAGTCCCAAAGTTGTCCTTTGGTGGTAAATGGTAAATGCACTGCAAATATTAAGCGCATCCAACATTCACCCATTCATACACACATTCACACACCGACGGCGGTGACCACCATGCAAGGTGACAGCCAGCTTACCGGGAGCAGTTAGAGTGAGGCGTCTATCCCTGCTCAGGGACACCTCGACACTCGAACTAGTAACCTTCCGGCTACCAGCCAACCCTCTCTACCTCCTGAGACACATTCCGCCTTAAAGATGGGCTAAGAGAAGTTAGACAGTAAAGGAGGACTTGATTGTACCTGTAATAAGATCACTGTGTAGGTGATACTGTTGAAGCCTTGAAACATCCCATCATCCACGAGCCTTGTGCCATCGTAGAGGAACATACCAAAGAGGCCGAAGATGAAGCTAAACACACCTGTCAGAGCCAAGGAGCCAGCAGGAAGGAGGAAGGAAAGAAAGACGGAAGGGAACAGAGAGATGAGATGACGGTTATGGCATTGTACTTTGATGTTGACATGAAATAAGCCCAAATAAAGCTTACTAACTGCTCAAGGGCTTGGCAGGAGAGGAGAGTAATCCATCTGTTATAATATATATGTATATAATCTAACTCTGTCTTAATGAGTAATACCTCTGCAATTGTATTTGTTAAAGAAAGGCTTGCCAATAAAGTGTGACAATCGAGACAATTTTCATCACTGTATCAACCCCTGATTTTGCTCACACACACACACACACACACACACACACACACACACACACACACACACACACACACACACACACACACACACACACACACACACACACACACACACACACACACACACACACACTCACCTAGCTGTATGTTGCGCACCCACACACTCTGTTTGGTCTGTTTCAGTATTTTCTCGAAGTAAACGCCAGCGAAGCCACTGGACACACAGGCGATGAGCACAGCGAGCAAGCCCACAAACTGGGAGCCCACGGACAGCTTCTCCGCCAGGGAATCATCGGGCCACTGTCAATCAACATTAGCGTAGTGTGTTGGGTTTCCAACATGGAAAAACCGGCTGGTTTTGGTGGACAACAATGTGTTTACATTCTTACCATAAGCCAGTAAGCCAATACTTGTTGTGACTATTTTGTATTGAATACTGAAGTTAAAATATCATTGTAACCAACTTCAACTTAGAGACTGGACGTTTCAATACATTGCTAAACATGACTAATTACGACATCATTAAAACATAATTTAAAGATAACTGATTGTTCTAATTAGAATTAGCATTAATTACCATCTGCCATTCTCATTATTAATCCTCCGACCATACACCTACTTGCTTATTTCCCCTCAAGGCCCTCTTGGGGCATCCAGCTAGCATTGAGAACCAAGACAGCCACTGGGTGAAGAGGACCGTAGTACTCTGTGGTCGGTACCTGCACTAGTGCCACGCCCGCCATCAGGATGACCAGGGAGAGCCACTGGTAGAGGCCCAGTCTCCTGCCCAGCATGGACACAGAGAACAGGGCCGTGGTGAGGATCTTCAGCTGGTAGGTTACCTTGAGCACACACACACACACACACACAAAATCTCAAGGATCTCAAGGATCTAGGAAGGGCCAGGACAGTGTTGTGTTTTTTTCTCTTATTGTCGACCCACTATTGCTTAAATAAATTGATAGGTTCAAGTCCCATAGTGTCTTGTTGCTATTGCTCTGTAGAATACACCCAAAATATGTATTCCATCATATTTCTTAACAGGGATAGGCAGCCAGCCAGGCAGAGGACCTGACCCTGCCTATGTTGTTTTTTTGTGTTCTCGCGAGGAAATGATATCCGGGTCGATAGCAGAGACAGGAAAGGTTGTATTCGCCCTCTTGTTTTGGCCTTTAGGACTGATTCACGCATTTCAATGCAATGCAAATTAGGCAATGCTGCTAGTTACACATGGGTGGATAAATCGCACGCCATCCACGATTGGCATGCAAGACTGGCACGCACAGCGACACATACACATTCACACTCACACACAGCGACACTCACACACCAACTACCTGGTAGGTGGCTGCATCCAGGTTGGACAGGGCCACATACAGCAGGTTGTTCTGCAGGGTGTAGATCCCTGCAGGGACGGCCAACTTCAGTGTGTCCAGCGGCTTGTTGACAATCTCCTCCTTCAGTAGCTGGTGGAAACCCCGGAGGCTGAAGTCTAGCGGTCAGGATGTGAACGGGTTAAGACGCGCTCCATAAACCCTCCCAGGATGTTTGCATGCACACCTTAGTCCGGGTCAACGTGGGTTTGACGTGCATCCGTACAACTTTACTGCAGACATTATGCAATCCAAAGGGGCCTCTACTGGCTTCACTGAAACATCGGTGACCATTATAGTTAATCAGAATCCCTTTGTTGGGGCAATTCTGCCTGGTGGTACACCTGAATGTAAACAGTAATAATGCATACTTGTTCTTTGTGATGTGTGACATTTTGTAAAGTACTATGATTTACTATTTGATTGCCCTTACAAACTATGTACGGACCACGTTGACCACGAGAAATGTGCTATATTAGAATGTGCTATATTAGAATGACTGCCTGCAAGGCTGCTCACTAGTTCAAGAGTAAGAAAAGAGTAGTCAAACCTGAAGGTTTGGCCTCGGTCTCTGCAGAACATTCCCCTTATCAATTATGGAGACCGGTTTGTTCTTTGTGATGTGTGACATTTTGTAAAGTACTACGATTTACTATTTGATTGCCCTTACAAATTATGTACGGACCATGTTGATTCCAAAAGAACATAAGTAAAGTAAGAAATGTGCTATATTACTATTGTGAATATTCGTGGCCTGCTTGCTCACACTAATGCCCTGAGGGCAGGGGGGAGGGAGAGATCTCCCTGTCCCCTGACCTCCAGGACTCACTGTGCTCTTTGAGGACCAGCAGGCAGCAGACCAGGATCTTCAGCACCTCGGCACACACCACGGCCGAGGAGCTCAGATAGCGCGGGCCTTCCTTCTGCAGGGTGCGGGAGTAGCGCATGGTGAGGACCAGGGAGGTGGTTTGCACCACCAGCACACCCAGGGACAGGTACTTTATCCTGGAGGACTGACACGCTGTTGTCATGGTCCCCGTGGAAGTGCTGGAGGAAGGGGAAGACGAAGGCTCCTTGGAGTCAGGGGGGATAAGGGGTTCCTACGGGTTGATAAGAGAGCGAGAGCGGGTGAAAGAGAGAGAAATGTTAATGTGAGAGATTATTGCTGCAGATGTGATGAGTTAGGATTAAAGGAAGTATACAAAAGTAAATCTGAAGAAAAGACATCAACTCTGCAATTATACTACACAGAGAGGACAGAATTTCCTGACAAACCCTTGTCGTCCCTCTCAATATCATTACATTCCTCTTGTCAAAGGGAGGCCTTGAGCTAAATTGACCACCTGCAAGACATCTGTGGTGTACAGAAGGGCTTTGATCACAGACCCTCACCCCAGAAATATTTCTCCGGGGGCTGTCCTCAGGCTGTATAACAGGAGAAAAACGATGGCAGAAGTAGACAAGTGGGACATTAAGGCTCAAATTCTGAGGTAATTCACCAGAGCAAGCCATGAGAGAATGACTCGAGAATGCTCGCTAGTTCAAGAGTAAGAAAAGAGTAGTCAAACCTGAAGGTTTGGCCTCGGTCTCTGCAGAACATTCCCCTTATCAATTATGCAGACTGGTTTGTAGTCACACACACAAGCACAAACACAAACGCACAATTATAAATGCATTAATAAAAGCTACACACATCTGGCCTTCCTTATCTCATAATATAAGGCAGTTTCTCAACACTACTATTTGTACATGCTCAGTGACGACTATTTACTTTTATACTTCACCTCCTGGTCTCCTGTCTCACCGTTAACACAATCACCCCACCCCAAAAAGCAACAGGCATGACAAACACAGACACTAACTGCAAGGGCCTTCACTAATGTGAAGAGCCACACTGAGCAGCTCGCTTAAGCGCATTAATGCATGTTTCCTGATCTCTTGCTTACACATCGCTTGCACCCAACTATAAAATAAATATCCAAAATGTAATTTGATTTTTTTGTGTTGACTGACTGAGGTTCAAAGTTGATTGATTGACTGTGCTTTAATAATCCCCAAGGGGGAAATTATTTTGCCACAACAACATCATACAACAACATACATCAACAGGACAGTAAATACATCAAGGCAGGGCACAGTACAACAGGGTAGAATAATCCTTTTGCTCCTACCACTCATAGTGAAGATGTTGTGCAAAGGGTGGTCATCCCTTGACAACACACTCCTCATCTTCCTCATCACCCTCTTTTCTAATATTTCCTCCACAGAACTTGGGCATGAGCTAATGATGGAGCCTGCTTTCCTTATGAGTTTGTTAAGCCTGTTCCTGTCCTCGACTGTTAGGCTGCCGCCCCAACACACAACAGCATATAAAAAGGACACTTTCCAGTATTCCATGATAAAATGTGTTTAAAATAGGCCTGCCCATATCGAATGACCTCAGTTTCCTAAGAAAAAACTGTCTAGACTGGGCCTTCTTGAAGGTAACTTTGCTGTTCTCCTTACAGTCTAGTTTACTATCTAAACGGACACCAATGTATTTATATGAGGGAACTACCTCTACTGGCTGACCTCTAATAAGAATAGGGGCTACATGCATTTTTCTCATTTTAAAATCAAAATCAAAATATATTAGCACCTCAGTTTTATCTATATTCAAAATGAGATGGGCATCAGCACATCATCACACCAAGTGACAAAGCTATCCACCCCCTTGACGTGGCCATCTCACACAAAAGGAACCTAAGTCGTGCCCCAGAGTAAAGGCTGCAATACAAGGCGTGGATTTGCTGCGAGTGGAGCAGGCAGACATGGCAGTGAAAGGAGAGGTGTGGTGCGGAGCACACACTGGGACCCTTATGCTCCTCGGACCACTGGGCAGGGCTGCACAAGCAAGTCCAAATGACAAAATGTTAATTTAACACTATCCACACAGAAAGACATTGCCCTATCGATGTAGTTACATTTACAAAAAAAATGTGTCGCTCTACTGAAGTTAGTTATTTTATTGTATTCTAAATGAGGATATTCTAAATTTTGAGAAAAAATATACTATACGTATTTCTGATTGAATACAGAATCTCTTTATAAACATTTGAAATTTAAGTAATGCACATTAATGCATATAAACGGCATTCCATTGACATATAGTCCTCGCTCTGTCAATGTAGTATTCATTCACACTTTTTCTGCAAAAACTACCAGCGCTACACTCACCACAAACTAATCACATGCTTAGCAGGACTTTGCGTCACTTACTGAACCTGGTCCAGTAGCGCATGGATCAGGTGAGCGTCCAAGCGCTACCAATGGCCTGTCCTCGCTACTTATTTACCTGAATATGTAAGGTAAACAACAATTTGTAACATGCAACATCCAACACAGGTATAGACACACCGCTGAGCCCATACCTTGCTGCTGCTGCTGCTGCTGCTGCTGCTGTAAGTGGTTTCATTACAGCAGACTTCCAATGAACCATCTGTTTCCAGATCTACTTTAGACATGTTGGTCCTAGCCTTGCTTGCATGGGAAATCTCCAGTGATCTTCATAGTTGTTGCAGTAGGCTACCCTTCCTCCAACTACAGAAAAAAACAGCACTAACCAGTTTCTCTGGTGGCCATGTTGGCGAGGAAACACGTCACATGTAAGAATGCCACAGCAACAATTTTTGATTATTGACGTTGATTATAATAGGAGGCGTTGCCCTGCGCCTTCAGGTGATAAATTACATCCTGGGGGGAGGGCGAGGGTACCAATCGAAGAGACGCTGACTGCAACAAGATACCGCAACTTCTGCGAGGCATCTGATTCCTAAGCATGTATCACTGCTCTATGTCCAAGTCATGCATGCCATCTAGATTTCCTGATGCAGATTCTGAAAATATAGATATGCTAATCTTGTTAAATATAAGCAAATATATATGATTTGCTCTGTTGTGGCTACTTGTATGCACTAAATGGAGGTATAGACTATGGGATGTAGACTACCAACAATAGGCACTGGCTTCACATACAATTATCTTAGAAACGAACAAGTCTTAACTTTCTTGCAAAAAATAAAATCTTAATAAATAATAAATAATAATTGTAGATATTATTTTTTCAAAATGATCCATGATCTTAAAAATATACGGGGGAAACAATAATCTTACCTTTCTGAACTTTTGGATCTGAGTTGAGGACGTTAAAATTTTGTTATAGCTCCATGTATTTATCACGTCCGTTTCTCTTGGTGACTAGCGGGAACAAAAAATGTATTGCATGGAGGCCACGTCTTAGTAACTATTTTACTCTACAAGTAGTCTTGGTAGAATTTGGCGATTTGGCGCCACATGGTGGAATATGGGGATGCATAGGCTGCATTACAAATATACCCTAAAAAATACCCAACATCTTCTCCGTATTACAATTTTTCACAATTGCATAAACACATTTCCTGATAGACTACCTCACTTTCTCAAAACTCACACACAAAATGCAAAATCCTACACTTCTCTTGCAAAAGCACACTTTGCCCTCAAAACAGTGTTAACTCTTCACTAAATGGTATTTTCTTTTCAAATGACAAACACATACATCATATGACTAGATATTTCTAAGCACTCATTGAACACTGTTGTGCAAAATGGAAAACACTATAGTATGAATGGAAAACACTATATGTAACACTAAAATAGAAAACAACACACAATACTTTACAGTAACAACAAATACTGTATTTGTATACCCAAAATGTGCAGTCTACAAACAAGATGAAAACGGGATGAAATGAAAAAGATAAAAGAAAATAGGCAATACTATAAACAAAACATCTGAATGAATTAATGAATGAACAAATGAATGCATTTTTATTGGTCGTAACCAAAGGGAAGGGGCAGAAGCTTCAGCTTACATATATCAAGGGGAACCAAGGGACGGTCCTCGGGCCCCTCTTTCTTCCGCGGTTGGGGCGTCGCAGGCCTTTCGCAGGCCTTCGTCCCCCTAAGTGCAGACGTCCGTAAGGGACACCCCTTCTCACATTTACAAACAAGTGTCATACATAAAGTGTGTTTGCATATACATGCATACACTTACCTATATACATATATACATACATACATACACGCCTACAAATACCCATAAGGGTCAGTACTTATATCCAGTACATTTCCACCATAAGATGGATAATATCCTAAATAATGATGCTAACCATAATGAGAATAATGATGTTCATCATCATCACCATTATCAACATTCTCATAGAGTGATACTACTCGATGTCTGTACTTATTTAGTGTCATGTCTTTCTTCTGTGACCCTTCTATAGTAAATTGCAGAATGCTAATTGCACAACAGCCTTTGGAGTTTAGAAATGTGATTGGCAGTGTGTTCTGTGTGAACACCAAGAGAGGGAAGTCAGGAAGAGTGTGCAAGATACAGAGAATTGTGTGCAGTGTTGTGAAAAATGTGTGGTTTGGAATGGGAATCTGAGTCTAAAGCAGAAAATGTGCTTAGAGTTCAGCAGAATTGGTTTCAAAATAACTAGTTCAATTAAGTTAATTTTTCTATGAACTTTGAACTGAACTTTTTATTTTTAACTAAAGAACTTGAACTTGAACTAGCCTAAATTTTGAGACATTCTGAATTGATTGATGCTTACGTCAGGATGACATGTTTATTAAATAGAGCTACTGCCTTAGTTGTGATGAATGAAAAAGGTGTGCAAATAATATCCACAACAATTTTCGATGGTGATGGGCAGCTGATAATGGAGAGGATTCAGTTTTTCCTCGGTTTCTAAAATAACTGTTAATGAACATGAACTAGTTCAAAACTGATTTGATGAACTATGAACATGAATTTATTCATTTTCTTTTGTATGAAATGAACTTTGAACTAGTTCATGTGAAGTGTGAATTTGCACAACGCGTCCCAGTCCGAGTGGTTACCAACACAACATGTATAGTAGGCCTATACAGCAGTGGTTCTCAAAGTGGGGTCCCGGACCCCCGGGGGTCCGCGGCGCATTGCCAGGGGGTCCGTGAAGAGTTTGCTACAAAATATGTAAAAAAATACATATTATATAGGTATATAGGTATACCTATATACCTTATATACACACATCTCACATATCTCACACTTTGCGCAGTTCTCCAGTGTGTGCGCGCGGTGTGCAATTTCTTTTATTTTATTTTTTTACATATTTTGTAAAAAAAAACACTTATATACTATATAGGTATATAAGTGTGAGACATCCTGTCGCTCCGTGACGGACGGCCCCCGCCCCCCATCAACAATCCTGCCCGACCGCAACCAAAGACTCTCCACTCTCCCCCCCCCCCCCCCCCCCCCCCCCCCCCTCAACAACTCCACCCGCGGTGGAATCGCCTTTATTATTAATATAACGACGCTACGTGTGGAGTGCGTACCGAACACACATTTGTGTCGCGGTTATGAGGGGGTCCTTGAAAAAATCGGCCCTATGAGGGGTCCCCGGCCCCATATAGTTTTAGAGACCCTGGTATACAGGACGCTAGGGGCACTGTAGCACTGGTGACCTGATACAGGAAACACGTTCGCTTTCGAGGAAGAAAGGCACATGTGTTTCCTTCCCCTGGCCGCGTCGCAGGACCACCACACGCTATCACAAATATATCTTAGTCTGTGGTAAACTGAACGGTCAAAATGGTTCGGAAATTGAAATTTCACGAGCAGAAGCTTTTGAAAAAGGTCGACTTTATCAACTGGGAAGTGGACAACAACCTGCATGAGGTCAAAGTGCTTCGGAAGTATCACATCGAGAAGAGAGAGGATTACACAAAGTAGGCAACCTACTCACCTGTGTTCATTATATCATTATATCAAATATGCCTTTTCATCTAGTGTTCAATTTGGTGATATCGATTTACAAATGCGAATTGCTTCATCAGCACGTAACATGTCAACCTCTCTCAGTGATATAATTCTCGCCAGGTATAACTATCAGTGTCAGGCAGGGGTTATGAAGGTATTATTGTAGCAAAAGTCTCGAGCATGCGTACACTAAAGTCACAAATGTGTAACAGTAAAGTTGAAGTCGTAAATATTTTTTCTACCATTGTCAACACAAAATAGGGGCTACGAGTTCACAAGTCCTTTGTTACTGTGCGTTCACACCAAAAGACACAATTTTCGCCTGTTCGCGCGAAGCTGCGTATGTTGTCGCGCGACTCAGCGAAATCTGTCGCTGTGCTTGTGGTGCCTTCTATTTGTCCACCCGACTCGATCTGCGAGTCGGATTTCCGACTTACGAACCGGAAGTTGCAAATAGCACGCCCCCGAGGTCGTAAAAACGACTCGTCAACTCGTCTGAACTCAGAGGACCCCGAGTTCAGTAACAAAGATGGCTACTCCGAGCATCATGGTTTTCTATTATTTTAAGCACTTGTGTTTTTGTTGTAACCAAATGAAGAAGTCGTACACATAGCACTGTATACTGTTACCTATAGGCATGTCGTTACAGTCTTATTATGTTAAATACCGCCTATTTTGTAGCTTGTGCCTCTGAAATTGGCTAGAGACGCTCCATGTTGCTATGACAACAATGCCGATTCTTGAGCAGAAAGAAGAGCTCCGACTCGTCTTGTTGTGTGCCAAATAGAACGAAAAACCCGGGGTCACTCGTTTTACGAGACGGATGTGACGTCACACCCGAGCTGCAAGTCGCGATTACGAGACAAATAGAAGGCACCATTAATGTGTGCTTATGGTGCCTTCTATTTGTCCACCCGACTCGATCTGCGAGTCAGATTTCCGACTTACGAACCGGAAGTTGCAAATAGCACGCCCCCGAGGTCGTAAAAACGACTCGTCAACTCGTCTGAACTCAGAGGTCCCTGAGTTCAGTAACAAAGATGGCTACTCTGAGCATCACATAAGTAAACATTGTGGTTTTCTATTATTTTAAGCACTTGTGTTTTTGTTGTAACCAAATGAAGAAGTCGTACACATAGCACTGTATACTGTTACCTATAGGCATGTCGTTACAGTCTTATGTGTTAAATACCGCCTATTTTGTAGCTTGTGCCGCTGAAATTGGCTAGAGACGCTCCATGTTGCTATGACAACAATGCCGATTCTTCTCGTCTTGTTGTATGCCAAATAGAACGAAAAACCCGGGGTCACTCGTTTTACGAGACGGATGTGACATCACACCCGAGCTGCAAGTCGCGATTACGAGACAAATAGAAGGCACCATTAATGTGTGCACTGAAACGTGTCGCGGGGCGAATTTTGTCGTGGAGCGTTTTGCCCGCCAACGGTCATTCATGCCAATTCATTCTCATCAACAATGGCCGAGATCACCACGATTGCGTGTCTCTACCTGTTGTGGAAGAGGCAGAGACGCCGGAATGCCCGTAGTTTATGGGTTAATAATATAATCCGGAGGCGCACACCGCTTTGTGCCGTGATATATATCGTATATATAATATAATATAGATATTTGTATATTATATATATAATATCATATAATATTATATATAGAGCTCCGGGAGTCGCAAACGGCAACAATCACTTTCTCCTCCTCAAGCTGCGGTTCACTGCGGAGTGCAGGGAACGGTTGGTCCATGGCGATGTATATTAACAGGGGGACACATGCATATTATGAACACAAGTCGACAACGATAATGTATACAATACTGGTAACAAACAATGTTTGTTAATGTATTGCTGCATATCATTAAATAGACCCACAGTTGCGGCCGGTTCTGAACGGTTGGTCCAGCCGGCTGAACGGTGATTGGCTGTTTTACGTTACTTCACCCAGGGAGTGAACTGATTGGCTGTTACGTGACGTCACCCAGGGAGTGAACGCTGATTGGCTGTTTTACGTTACTTCACCCACGTTACCCACAGGGAGTGAACGGTGATTGGCTGTCTCACCGCGAGTGCCGCGAAAGAAGTTGAAATATTTCAACTTCTGCGAAATCTGTCGCTCACTCGTGCGACAAATCCACGTGAACGCGCCCGCCCGTTTTGGGGAAAACTGTCGCCCCGTCAATCAAATCTTGTCGCGGGTCCCAGCGACAAAAAACGAAGCAATGCATGCTGCACGCTCCTGCGACCGGGATTCAACATTCGGGGATCCCAGCGAATGTTGAATATGGGATCCAAACTATTTTCGAATGATATGGGGGGCGGGGGGGAGGGGCAACTTCACACAGCCGGCGCAGTATCCGAGTCATTTCTGAACTTATATATTATACATATTATTATATATTATGGCGACCATCAAAATATATTGAATGACACTTGAAGCATGTTGATGCAATAATTTGGGGGGAAGTCAGTTTAGCTAAGTCATTTCATTTGACATAATGTAAGATACCCACCTCCGTCGTGTAGGATGCCCTCTTCTCTTCTTTCAAGACTCCAGAAAGTAAGAGTTTGCTTGGATAGGTCCCAGTGTAGTTTGAAAAGTGTACCCCCTGCCGGCGACTTTCATTGGTTTATGCTGCAATTTTGTCCCGCCCACGGACGCTCTGCGTCATACGGATACAAATCACTTTTGCTACACATGTACCACCTAGACGTGTAGCAAAAGTACCCGCAGGAAAAACAGCTGAGACTCGTAGCAGCAGATTCGAGCAGTTGTATCGATGGACTTGTGGACAGTTGTATCGATGGACAATGCACAAATGCACAATGCACGTTCTCAGATTATGAAACACGGGTGTGCGAATGTGTTTTGCACCAACTGCGCTGCGATGATTGTAGCAAAAGTGGCAAGTGCATGACTCTTCGAAGTTGTGATGCACAGGATAGGATTTGTGCACCTGTAACAAAGGACTTGTGAACTCGTAAACCACTATTTTATGTTGACAATGGTAGAAAAAATATTTACGACTTCAACTTTACTGTTACACATTTGTGACTTTAGTGTACACATGCAACATAAATATTTACGACTTCAACTTTTCTGTTACACATTTGTGACTTTAGTGTACGCATGCTAGAGACTTTTGCTACAATAATACCTTCATAAGGGGTGGACTGGGACAAAAATTCAGCCCTGGCATTTTCTGTCCAGACCAGCCCACTACATTATCAGCAGACACTACATAGCACACACCACAAATCTCGCAGCATCTCCTCTCATGCATACTACAAAGGAGTCATATTCCTTGATAGCAGTTAACAAATAAAGCACGTAACTATGAACTCAAGGACTAAAATTTACAGTTATAGCAATCAATAAGTCTTTATTCATTATAGTGTCAAATCACAACAGAAGTTATGTCATGACTAGGGGTGGAACGAGACTAACGGGAAGAACCCTCATGCTACCCTTTCAGTTTTTAGTCTGTGACTGTGAAAATCTTTTGGTGTTTTAACTAATGCCCAGCATTAGTTAAAACCAGACTCTGATAATAATAACAAAATATCCTGATACAACATGTGTCAGGTATAACATGTGTCAGGTATAACTAGCAGCAGACTTGTGTTAGTTATAATGAACAGCCGATTTGTGTCAGGTATAACGAACAGCCGACTTGTGTCAGGTATAACATGTGTCAGGTGTAACGAACAGCCGACTTGTGTCAGGTATAACATGTGTCAGGTATAACGAACAGCCGACTTGTGTCAGGTATAACTATGTGTCTGTTATAACTAACAGCACACATGTCCCATTCCCCATGTGTCAGGTACAACAAGCTCAGCCGGAACATCCGAGATCTGGCCCAGAAGGTCCGGGACGTTGATGAGAAGGACGGCTTCAGAGCTCAGTGCACAGCCCAGCTCCTGGAGAAACTGTAAGTGCTGCACAGTGACACATACAACGAATAGGGCACACCCTGCGGGAATAGCAACTAAAAGATTGTGATGCAAGGCGCTCTTATGCTGTGTTCCAGGGACACTTTTTAGCCCGTAAGTTACGAGCTGGAACTGGGAGTACATCGATCTGGTACGAGTTCACTGGTACTAATGCCGCTTTTCCACCGCCAGTACCAACTCGACTCGACTCGACTCGCCTCGACTCAATCAAATCTTGTCGCGGGTCCCGGCGCCCGATACGTCTCTACGTTCACTTAACATTGAAATGTGTCGCGGGGCGAAGTGCGGTGTGAACACACAGTAATGTGTAGTATTCTTGGCGTTGGCTTCATTTTGTAATTCCCTTTATTAATTTTATTAATTCCCTAATTAAGAATATTCAAAGAAATGGAAAATAAATGGCATGAAAAGTTATTTGATTTCTCTAGTAATCCTTCCTATATTACTATTACTTGCGTGGGGATAGAACCCCGGACGCCCGGGTGCAAGTCCGACACGTTAACTCGAGACTATCTCCCTGCTTTCAAATCCATGGTCAATATTAAATTAAAATATGTTACGCTTAATACTACTTATGCATTCAACAGATCGCCGATTTTTGTGCCAGGCAGCCTCCCTGTTTCTATTAATGGTTACGGTGTTCCCTTTTTGAGTTATTATATGCGTGTACTCCTCATAGACCTCCACAAGCAGCTTCTGTTCGCCGCTGGAAAAGATCCCGGTCGGTCCTTTTCGGACATTTGATCCATGATTCGACATTCACGGTTCTGGGCTGGTTACATATCTCGTGAACGCGCGTAATCCACGATAACGTGAGCCTAATTTGAACTAACCTGAGCAATGCGCGGCTGAACTGCGTTGATGGAACGGCTTTAGCCTCAAGTGGAAGTTGGCGCTAGTTCTAACCAGGCTTAATCAACTAATCGCCGCTTTCGTTAGCGACTTTGATGGAATACCCCCCAGGTTACTTATACCCAATCAGAACATACGTTTGCGATATCCAATGAGCAACATCAGCAGAATGATGATATTAAGTTTAATCTTTCTGGTTACAATTCTTATGCACCCTGCACTTATTTATATTGACATTGACATGTTTAATATATTCAATTTAAATTTACTTTATTGTTCACTTTTTGCTTGCAAAATGCATAAATGTTTCTTTGTCTTGCATGGGTCGAAATCAGCTTTTGAAATGGTACATTTAATCTCATCCAGGCGGGACACATGAAACCACATATGTATTTATTTATTTTAGCTATCTTGTCTTTTTACTATGCACATATTTACAGTAATGCATTCATTAAATACATCTCCAAAATACTTGAATAGTGTATCATACCTTCTGTGTTGTCTCCACCATGGTTTTCCGTAGTGCATGGCATGCGCCAAGCACTCTGACGAAGGAGCATGGAAGTTCAGTCTCTCCACTGACACCGGAAAATAATGGTGGACCCCAAACAGCAGGCGCAATCTAACTATAATCTAAGATTGCATGAGGAGAGGCAAGGAAATCCTATTCAAACACTGCATTTGCATTTTTTCACTAAGAAGACAGGAACAGGCTTGACCTAGAGACTTGACCTAGGTGCAGGGTGAAGGGCTCATGGAGTCTTCTGGCACTATTTGATCCCCCTGTTGTGCTGAAAGAGTGTGGAAAAAGACAAAGGAGAAAGGGTTAGACACACCTAGTTAGGCTTGGATGGAATATTGCCTTTGAAGATGAGATGTGGTCCTTGTTCCATTTTATGGAACTTCATTAGTTGTGATAAACAGCTTTTCCTGCTGATGTTTAACAAAGAATAACAAGTGGCATCAGTTACTGAAATGCAGTTGCATAAAAATGTTGTTACCAATAATATACACTAGCAAGATGACCTACAGTAATGAATGATACTTTTATAGGAGTACAATTATTTTAGTATTTAGTATGATTCCCATTAAGCATAGTTGCCTGATTGATTCATCTATTTTGTTATTTCAGAACCTAAAAACGCTCAACCCATAAGGGTTGTTTTTGCAATGTTTAGAAGTTTAAATATGTACTCTAATTCAATAGCGATGTATCAAAAATAGCTCTGTTCCTCATATTGAGTATTGTTTCATTTTACTAGTGTATATCCTAATTTCACCACTTCCATTCACCACTCTACAGTCACACTGTTCTATTGAACTATTATAGTAGCCTTTTTTTTCTAATAACACAGCGTTGGATGAAATGGCCTTAAGAGACCGAAATTAACTATTAATAGGCTGTTGGAGGATAGCATGCTGCTAACTATCTAACATTAGCCTAATCTGTTACCTGTTAACGTTCCTTAAACAGACTCATTTAGTGGGGATAATCCAGTTACATGCTTCAATGCAGATGTGCTGATAATATACAATCTGAGTATTTAAACGTCTTACCTTTTTAAAAGTGCATCATAAATGGTCTCTTGTGCTGAAACTCCAATGGGTTGCTAAATCCATGGCTCTGGCTGATTTGATATTGAAAATGTATCATATGTTCTGATTGGCTATAAGAAACCTGGCTTCTGATTGTTGGATACATTTGTGTACTTTTCTATGTAGTCATGACAAATTAATGCCAAAAAGAGGACATTCACTCCATAGATTAATCCATCCAGAATTATGGATTGACTAAGGGGTCTCTGAGTTTTATTGATTAGCTCCATTTGAGTATTTGAAGGTTAATCCCAATTCGGTTACTGATCGTACAGCTAACATTAACCGGAAAGGTGGAACTTGAAAGGAATTCCTGGTTTTTAAGTACATCTCAACTAAATCTAGACTTTGAACAAACCGTGATCATGGTTTTAATTATTTCTTTTTTTCAGATACTGTATAGGTTTGATTCCTACCAAACTGAGTCTGGCCCTTACAGAGAAGGTGACTGCATCTTCATTCTGCAGGTAATACAGGACCATTGTTAGTGTTTTTGATTCAGTTTTTTTTTTTAATTCAGTTTTTTTTTTTAATTAACTCCAACCCATCGCTGTCACCTCGACACTAAAACCAGTTTGTTGCTGAGTCCTTACTCTACAATTGCCATTCAACAAGATGCATGTGCTTGTATCCTGATCCTTTAAGGTTTGATGGTACAAACCACCAGGTTTTTGTGTTGTCCTTATGTTGTGTTCCCTCCCTCCTCAGGAGAAGACTGCCCAGCATCATGGTGAACCTGCGCATGGCCCAGAACCTGAAGACCGCCATCACCTTCATCGAGCAGGGACGTATCCTTTGCTTGTGAACAACTATTTTGTCTCCGCAGGGAAGCTCTGCCTGTGTGTTTGCTAGCAGTTTCTTGAAATAAAATGAGTTTGCATCTAAAGGCGTCAGTCAGCTATTGTACTCAACGGTTCAGTAGCAGCACACTAGTTTACTGGACCAATAAATAAACATATCTTTTAATGCATATTATTAACCCTTTGTAATGGCCACCTTACAGATGCACTATGTATAATTTAGTGGCGTCTGGAAAGCTTCCTTGTAACCTTTGGTTGTACAGACTAAATTCAGCGAGTGTCAAACTGCAACCTAGATGCCACAATATCTTTTTTAGTCCTTGACCACATGTCTAGATGTACGTGTTGGACCAGAGATCATCACAGACCCAGCTTTCCTCATTACACGGTCAGTGTTACTTGAAAACTACATTTGACCCAATAGTTCATCATAATCCCAGAATAATGGAATTATTGCTTTTCAGGAACATGGAAGACTTTGTGACGTGGGTGGACTCTTCTAAGATTAAGCAGCATGTCATGAATTACAACGACGAGGTTTGATTCTGTTTTGTTTCAAGTTGTTAATTTCAGTATCTACTTAATGGACTTAATGTGCCATTAGCGTCACACTGATGTGTGTTGTGTGTTTGCAGTAAAAGTCGGTTAAAATGAATAGTTGTCCTTTTGTCTTTTTTTTCCAGAGAGATGACTTTGACCTGGTGGTGTAGATCCCCCATGCTGAGCATCATCCATGACTACCATGAACAGAAGACCCGGAGATCTCTGGGTCTGGAGAGGGAATGGTGAACACGCCTTGCCCGGAAAACTTGTTTAATCCAGGCGCTTTATTCACTTTCAAGGTCTACTCCCTCCCTCTACTTGTGTATAGAGCGTTAAGAAAAGGAATGACATTGCATCGCCTGGTCCTAGAGGTGCCTAGCTGTTTGTTTATTCATGCTCAAGGGACATTAGAGATGGCCTAATGCTGCTCCACCAACCATGTGGGCTTACACCATCTCCTTAGTCTAGGCGCCCAAAAGTATGTTGCTTTGAAATGCCTACCCGTTACTCAGCGTTATGTGCCATATCATTTTTCTACAGCCATTCCTTTGTGTACATTTGAAAATGGCAATCGTTCTTGCTTTTGTAACTGTGCATATATGTAAAACATGTTTAAGTTTTGCTGATTTATGCAATGCATAACAAAAAAAACAGGATTGTCATTTTATATAATTCTAATAGATAATTTTGTAAACTTCAGTCATCACAGTGTCCTCATATTTAAAAGTCCATTGCATACAATTTTTTTGAAACCAATTAAACAGGGGCTACATTGAAACCTGAATAGCATGGCTTGTGTTGGGCATATCTCTCTAGCTGTCCAGAGGACTGTCTGCCTTATGGAGGAATTTTTCAAAATTCCAATAATCCCCACAAATGTGGCTTTCTTTTCAAAAAGGTATTATGCTTTCTTGAACTTCAGCCTGGCTGAGATGGATGTTTTGTGGAAATTAAATAATACAGTCAATACTGTGACAAATGTTGTTGACGATGAATGGGGTTGGGATCTATGAACTGGTAGGGTGAAACTATTGCCAGAATCTATAATCAATCTTGAGATTAGCAGGTAGCCAAGATATTCATGGGTTACCCCCTTCACACCGTGCTGCTCTTACCCAGAAGTAAACGGATTACAGGGTTGGTGTACATGTGGAACATGTAAACATATCTTCCAGGGTTTCCACTTTGTTTCAGTTGATAAAGGGTACCTTTCTTATTAATCGGCAAACATGACTTCCTCATCAACGAGTTAGAGCAGTAGTTCATGTAAACATACTACAACATTGACAAAACCTCTCATATTGCCCCATGAAGGATCTTGTCTTGCTGTTAAAGTGAGGTATAGGCGAAAAAGGTAAAAGGAAAACACATCTAACTGGTGGCCTTCGAAAGGCAAGATGGTGGATTTGTCCGCTCCTTAGTCCTTTGTATTTGTGTGGTTCATCAGAGCCACCAAAAACGCACATATATGATGAGTGTGATGAGGAACAAGGCCCCGGCAGCCACCTTAGCATACGTGGACCTGGTGTTCAGGTACTTGGCATCGCTTCTATACTTCTTGGAGAGGCTGGTCAGATTGCTGGCTTTAGTGTCCAGGGCTGGAAGAAAAGAGGAAATTCAAGCATTATCTTAAGAGTATTTAATAAAGTTGAAAAAGGTTATATTTAACAGATTGAAGATTAACCCATATATCTTCATATGATTTAATGAGATTTCTACCCATATTTTGGTTAGGAAACAAATAGAAAGTGCAGGGCTAGGGCTCTGGGTTGGCTGCTGGTCAGTCCACAAGTAACATGCTGTTCATCTTCACGACCATGCGACGACAGATCACTGTTCTGAAGATTAAGACTTAAGCAATTTCTTCTTTCATTTGCCAACACAGCCATAACCTGGTTATTGGTGGAAATGGATGCAGTGTGGGATTTTAAACGGCAATACTGTGGATATTTTTAGGTTATATCTTGTAAAGTTTGGTGCCGTTATGTATTTTTCTTCTTTCCATCAACCACATATCTAAATCTGGAACATACTTATGTCCATTATGTGCTTTGTCTATTTTTAGAAAGATACATCTTCAAATCTTAAAACATGGTACAGTGAAAATGTGGATATTATGTATTAGCAAAATTTGCTTCTAAGGATATTCTATAAATTACTATAATGGAGACCATATCTTGATTAGGTAGCCAAGTATACTTGCCAGAGAGAGCTTCTCCGCGTTGTAGAACCTCCTCAATGTTAGCCACCATAATTCTCTGGACGTCCTGAAGCTCTGTGTTGATGCTGCCAAAGTTCCTCCTGGTCCTGCTGTCAATGTATGACTTCTTCATCTTCTGAATGTACGTGTCTAGGTTAGTGGACACATGTTGAAAACGTCACGGTCAATTACAACAAATAATCAAAATCTGAAAAAATATATATTGACAGGAAAGCTCCATTGTACTGTAGGAGATATCAAATTAAAGATAATATATAGAAAAATATATAATATAGTTGAAAATATATAAAAAGGAGGACCTTGAAGTGTGTTTCGTTCTCAGAAGTGTAAAACGCTTTTTTAATTACCAAATTCAATGAAGGAATATGGTCTGGTTACTGTGGGCACTTTCCTGCCATAGTTGTCATAGAACTCAGTTTGAAGGTCCTCCAGGAACCCAAAGGCCATCTTCTTGGGGTAAACAGCCTCACAGAGGGTCAGGTAGCACACGCCATGTTCTATCAAATAGCTGGAAAAAGGTTTTGTTTAAATTATTGTTGTCAAAAGACATCCATAATGTTGGCATGTGAAAGGGGGGGGGGGGCTGTTAAAAAGCACTTATAATCCGTATCTGTGTACTCACTGAAAAGACACGTCACCGGCCTCCAGAGTGCACTTGTTAGGACTCTGCTCGTTCAGTTTTCGGAACAGTTGTTTGGCTTGGTTCTGGTATTTCTGCAGGTCTCTTCCTGACTGATGGAGATAAACGGCGGTTTACTTGCTCATTCCACAGAATTTACGTTTTCCGACAACATGACCATAGCAGATGGTGGTGAAGGTCCTCCATCCTTACCTGTTCGTTCTCCTGCATGGAGGCGGCCAGCGGCAGGCCGTCCGCCACACGGGCGATCATCGTGAATAAAACCATTTTAGCGGATAAACTTGGTTTTGCCTCCCAGTTGCAATAATTAATAGAGTTTTGAGTCAAAAAGTAAAGTGTGAAAATTCCCGGGGTTAGCTGTCAAGTTTGATGATACAGGAACAAAAAAGTTGACCGGAAATGTGGTGTGCGTCGTCCAAGTGGCTCCGTGTATGCACTAATGTCTACAAGTTAAGAAATATAAGGTTACTAACTTCATTTTTAAAATCAATGTCAATCAAATAATGTTAACATTCATGTGATCAACCATTCATAGGCCTATACATAAAACATAACATACATTTGTGTATTATTTCAGAAATTATTTTCATTATTTATTAAACAATGATTTGATGCCTTTAACCCTAGGTGCAATGTACCGGGCTCCATGTGGTTACCCAGGGGGGTGTACCGTACAGGGCAGGCTCACTGTCGTGTACCCAGGGGGTGTACCGTACAGGGCAGGCTCACTGTCGTGTACCCAGGGGGGTGTACCGTACAGGGCAGGCTCACTGTCTTGTTCCCAGGGGGGTGTACATCACAGCAGGGGTTCCCAACCTTTTTTTGTTCCAAGGGCCGGCATATTCATTAAAAAAATGTGGAGGACCGGTAGTCAATTTTAATGCCTTAATTTTAAGATGCATAGTTTAAGATGCATCGTTTTTTCAATATCGTTTATTAGTCATAGGCCTATAAAAAATATTTTATTTAAAAATAATTTCAATTAAAGCAACAGCAATGAAGTCTCAGGCTCCCTTCAAAAATGTAATTATATAAAATCTACAAATCATTAGAGATACACAAGAAAAGTCACCTGAGACTTAAATGTATGTAATCTATGTGTTGGAGGAAATAACATGACTCGTATAGCCTAAGTTATAATTCATTGTTCATTTGTTCTGCCTTTCTGGAAATGTTTTAAGGCCCGTTTCTAATGGGTTTTTCGTAGGCGGAATCCGGAAGAAGTCCCGCCTCAAGCGCTAGGATTGGACAGGCAGCCTGTCAGGCAAACACGCACGCTGACTCCTAACCCTAACCGTAACCCTACCCATAACCCTATCAGAGAAATGCGTTTGACTAACGTTAGTTACAATTTAAGTTACCTACCCTGCGGTCACGTCACGGATTTTAGACTTTTTGGATTGGATCAGGGATTTAAACCAACGTGATTGGATAATCGCCAGCTATCCCCTCATTAATATTCATGATTCTTCCGGATTCCGCCTACGAAAAATACATTCGCCTCCGGTCCGGGGACCGGGGGTTGGAAACCCCTTCCGTACAGGACAGCGGGCCTGCGGATAGCGAGCAGACCGACCAGCGCTGCTCGATTGCTCTGGTCTGTGAGATGCAGATGCGCTCTCTAGATACAGGCGCCCGCCTACAGCCTCCACCAAATTATACTTTACACTAAAATAGCACGTAGGCTCACATTATCCATGGACAGATCCTGCACAAAAGGGTAATGTTGCTACCCTGCATTAGCTTGTGTTTTGTTATTAAGGTGTGTGTGTGTGTGTGTGTGTGTGTGTGTGTGTGTGTGTGTGTGTGTGTGTGTGTGTGTGTGTGTGTGTGTATGTGTGTGTGTGTGTGTGTGTGTGTGTGTGCTTTATCATGTCTTATAACATGGTTCCGCAGCGGTTGTTTTCCCGCATTTTGTTGTTTTTAAGGCAATTGCGTGTTGTTCAATCCCTTCAGATCTGTTAAAATAACTCCGCTTCAATTCAATTGATAGATTGATAGATTCAATTGATAGACATAGCCTATTGCTTCTGCAAGTGGTAAAACAGATATTATAACCCTATTAATGCAGGTCAACTCCAATGGTGTGTTGTGGTGTATGATGTAGGTCAGTTCATATGCTGTGTCGTCAGTAGCCGAAGCTCTTATCTATAATTCACATATTGGATTTGCTATATCAGGTTATTGAGATGTGACCAGACCAGCTGACTGTAGCCTACGGTCTCAGCTGTGGGGGTTCATCATCCAGATCTCGGACTGGAGCATCACTCCATCTTGGGGAGATTTTCTATTAAAGAACTACTATTGCTGTCTGCTGTAAACGTCTAGACATAGTGTTTCAGATCGGGCTGGGTGTTCGGGACCTTTAAAGAGGACGAAGGGGGTGATTGTGCGCCGACACATTCATCCGCTAAGTGGCAGAGAAACCCCCCATTCACTCAAAACATTTTCCGGAGTGCTGGCACCGTGGCATGGCCAATATGTTGAAAGAGCCATTGTGCAGCCTATGGTGCAGCTGGCGACACCGTGTGTTGTGATGGGTCTGCCCAGAGATATGCATCGCATGTACCGGCTAAACTAACTCTATAGGTCACCCTATATTGTATTTTGTTTTTATTGCAAGAATTGATTCTCCCATTAAATGTTCATTTCGTTTTTCCTATTGATATCGAGCCCTATTATAGATCTTTGTTTTTCAACACATGTCGAATTTCCGGTAGCATGCTTATATTTTTAATACCCGTGATCCATATCCATATCGGTCCCGCCGTATTCCCCTCCCCAGGTCGACCTATAATGCCCCGGCGTGAGGGGAGCGGCTGAGCAGGAGATGGGCTGCACTTCGGCCAAGCAGGTGTCGGCCGTGCCCAACGGTGAAGAAGGCCGGAATAAAGCCCAGAGCAATGGGGAGATCCTCTCCGGTGAGTGGACCGGTGGAGACGGTTACCCCTGCCAGCTATCCGCTCTATGGAGACACATGGTTGCGGGAGATATGGCCAGAAATTTGGCAAGTCGACATCACAATTATTTCACATAGTAACAGGTTCAAACCTTGTGGTGTACTAGATAATAATGTATGTGTAAACATCAGGGCCATATTCTAGTTACTAGCAAATCTACTTTTTTTAATTTAAACTGATGGCAGTCAGATGCTTAATACACTCACAAATTACATAAATATAATCACTCATTAATCTATTACTCTCTCCTTTTCCCTGCAAGACCAAGTTAGTGGACGAGAATGCCTTGTAGAGAGAATGAGGAAGAGGAAAAAAAATGGTTGTAAGCTGCCAACCGTTGTTGAAAGAGGATTTACTTTTTGAAGCGTGATAATGCAAGCACATAATTACTTTGCCAAGTAGCAGGGGCAGCGGGGGCTAACTGAACCGGATTCTGCTGATGATAGGCAATGATGAGTTCCACAGCTCCACAGCTAGCCCACCGCTGATGAGTCCTCTTTTCCCAACGCTGATGAGTGGATGGGTCCACAGCAAGCCCACCACTAATTAGTGGATGGGTCCACACGTTAACAGAGCCTTATACCGCCGTATATTTTCCTCTCGCCCTTTTCTCAATGCTCCCCCTTCTGTTCTAACACTTTTTCGTCTCTCACCTTATCCTCTCACCCCTCCTCTTCTCTCAACCCTCTGTGGCCCAGACGAGTACAGGATGAAAGGGGCCGAGCAAGAGAAGTATGCCGGCGGGGAGCAGGAGCGAGAGGACGGCCAGGAGGACTGCACGGTACGGTGTGGTCTTATCCGGTGTTTCAACTGTTTTATAAAGAATTGCCATTTCCTTGCGTTTCAAAATGGTGTTGTGTTTTTATTGTGTTGTTCGAATGTGCCCAGGAGAAAAGTGCCCTGCTGGGTAAAGGCCAGCACGCGGAGGATAATGGATCCAATGGAAAGATACTGTAAGTGCCTCTGACACCTGGGCAATGATAAGCTGCTCATGATTGACGCTATAACCCTTTGACTGACTTGCTGTTCCGATTCCTCGTAGTAGCATCCACTCCTCGGAGAGCCAGCAGGAATTCTTCCGTATGTTGGATGAGAAGATTGAAAAGGTAAAAATAAAGAAACTTAAAATGTCAGTAATTTCCAGCCCCCCTTTTATCCATTCCAAACAGCATACTAGGCCTAGGATTAGTGTTGTCATTCATTTGCACTTCCAAAATAAACAATGTCTTGTTTTTCCCTACATAGGGGCAAGACTACTGCTCTGAAGGAGAAGACCTGACATAACACTGTGGTTCGCCCCTCTAGTGTCAAGAGGACCTTCTAGTCCTGCCAGTGGCATGGGGGTTGAACTGTCCCGACACCTTCCAATGTCTGCTGGCCCCTTGGGCGAGCCCCATGAGAACACATGGCTGACTGACTACAACTCAAGCACCTTCTCAACGTTTCTCTTCTACCTGCAACCCCTTGTTTTGGGGGGGGGGGGGTTCGTTAGCACCTCAATATCTGCTTGGCTGTTCCCCTGGCCTCCTGAAGTAGCGTTCTCCGAACACGAGCAGCTGTCGTCATCATGGTGATCAAGACTCTTTGCGAGAATGTTTTAGAACGTCTTGCCGTGTCCTCCCCACCTCCTACCCTGAGAAGCGCACGTGGACGCAGTTACTTTTACAATAAAAACAATGTCAATGCGAGGAAGACGCAAAGAAACCTGGGAACGCATATACCCCCCTCCAATATCGTTAGCGGACTTGATGAATAGCACCCAAGATGCGAGGGGTTGACGTCATCGGGGTTACCTTAAACCAACTTTCAGGAGATGTAAATGGATGATGTAAACGTATTCCCATTGTCAATCAAGCAAAACTACAGAACGTAACGTCCCTAGCTGTCAAGATGATGTAATCTCTAAACGCAACCATGTTTAAGAATAATAATCAATGGGTAGTGCACTTCCTGCATTCCAAATGTTTTGTTTTGCCAGTATTACCCTTCTATACAGTATGTCTTTTATACAGTATGTCAGCCATAAATGTAAATTTGTTTTCTCCAGTCCATGTCTATTTATGTTGAGATGTAGGATATTTGTTTTAAATAAGTCTCAGGGTTCATTTGTACTTATTGTGGTCTCATGGAATCAAGTTCTCGCCTCACTATTACCACCATGAAATGAGACTCACATTTGCAGACACTACCAATTGGCAGATAATGCCCCCTTCCAGTATCAGTTTGAAGCGCAAATATACACATAAGTTGCATTTTCTTTGTCTCGTTTCTGTATTTCTCTCACCAGAATAATGCCACAGTGAATGTTTTTGTAAGTATGTTTGATTTGTTTTTAGTAAAAATAAAAGTGTTTCCAAGGCTAATGACATTGGGATTCAGTTTGAATAGGAAATTAAATCACAGCAAGACAACCAAGGTCATACGCCTAAAACGATGACGGGACATCTGCCAGCCCATGAACTATGAATAGTTCTCTAATCCTTTCAAAATGGTACCACAAATGCAGCCAACAAGCCAAAAGGAGAAAACAAGGGAAATGTATATCAACTATATAATGTGCACATGAAGTGCTTTCAGTTTGTATCTGTAACATTAACATTCCAGTCTTTGTCACAGCCATAATTATGAACATCACTCTGGCCTGGAAAATTATTTAAAGTCAACCATTAAGGTTCCACTAACACACACTGCCATTTTCTGTCTAATTTTTACACCACAAATGCAGACAAGACAGTCAGTACCATGGATAATTTCCATGGTTCCAAATCAGGATTGCAACAGGGCTGCTGTCTGATGGTCAGTGTTGCTGGCGTCTTTTGCGGTGCTGCCGGCGACTGTGGTCCGGAATTTGGCCAGAGGGAGGGTCCGGCGTCACAAAGCCATCAGTCATCCTCTGGTAAACCAGGGTGGAGTCAGATGCAACCACACACAGCAACACGGGGATTCCACGGCCCAAGATGGTACGCACACTTAGGAAATACAAAAGATATGGTGAAAATTAAGAGGGACAAAAAAAACATTTATGGATTTACAAAATAATACTACCATGAGCACATTTCTACGTCACCTTTTGTGGTTCAGATACTGGTGAACGGGGAGGGGTAGGATGCTCTGCATGGGGGCCCCCTCCTTCTCCCGTCCTTCCAACAACACCACCTGTATCTCGGGACATTTAAGGCTAGAAACGTCCTTCCAGTGACGGACTAGAACGGCAGAATAAACCGGTGTTTGGGAGGGACAGGCATCGTTCATTTAAGACAGCTGTGAAGGACTTTGATTAGGCTGGTCAGACTCACCCTCGGTTAGATCCATGTAAACAAGGAACGCTGCGTGGACCTGAGCACCGTCCTCCACGTCCAAACTCTGCATCTGCAGATACTAATAGGGGGAGAAATTTCAAAGCATTAGATACTTCATTTTTTGAAAGTGTTGATATCCAATATGTCATCATTTTCTGTTGCATTTACCATTGGGTGGTGAAGTATCCAGTTGTGAGGGAAAAGGTCATCAACATCATCAACGCATAACGTATCTGTTGGTTCCGTCATCTCGGTGACTTCATTTATTTATTCCTAAACACATCTTTATCACCTAAACGCTTGGGACCGGACTATGTGTCCACAACTTCGAGCCGTTTGCCGATGCTCAACATGATAAAGTATCCGGGGGGAAACATTTCCTCAAATAAATAGACCCTTGGACTGCCTTAAAAGAAAGGTTTAATCCCCGCCATTCATTTCCGTCAAAATATGTATCTACGGTTATTCCATTATGTTTATAAATATATTGAACCACAAAACGATTAACATAATATTTAATTGAATAACAGTAACAACACAACAGACCGCTTACTCAATAAAGAAGAAAGTAAAAATAAACAACATCTAGTTTCGGAGGTCTCAATCTCACTTTTATACATTTATGAAGTTCAGAAGTTCAACGAGATTGCGCTATGATAGTATCTCCAGTCATTCTATCCTATCGTCCACTTCACCTGTGCACAGTGCACGTCACACTATTGGTGCGTTCACATCGCTGGGAATTATGGGGGAAACATTTTCGCGACGTCGTCAAGTTCTCATGAACGACACGTAGGCCGTTTCTCAATCCCAAGTAGGCCTACGTGAAGTGCGTACTTGGCAAGTCCGGACTTCCAAGTACAGACTTCCGAGGACGCGAGTACGCACCTGCAATATAGCGCAACAGTGTGGTGCTGGAAGTAAAAATCCAATTAATTTTCCCCGTCGAGATTTTGATTAATAGCCTTAATGTCGTAACCATCCAAATGATACGTACCACGCGCCGTTATATTGTGAATCGATCGGTTTTGCTCCTGTAGAAGCCACACGTTAATCGGGGAAACATATCGTTGTTTTTTTTTTGAAAAACACGTTTTATTCGCGATGTCATTGAAATCACTACACTACCCATAAATCCTGAAGTGTGACACGACGTCTCCGATTGGTGGAGCTCGCCGTTACCAGGAAACGTTTACTGCACCCGCGAAAGTGAACGACTGCTACCAGAGCCCGTCTACGGAGACTATTCCTATGACACACTCTGCTGCTACTGAACTCGATCGCTTACCACAGCAACCACGATTTATATTAATGGAAAGTTAGAGTTGTGGTTAGAGCTGTAGAGGAAATTAGCTGTAACAGTGGAAAAATATGTTGATATAGAATATATGATAAAATAATAAGTACAAATATATGATATGGCACTAGCAGTGCTTTTTAGTAATTTGGGTAGTATAAAAGCAAAGGAATACATAACTGGAATCCGAGACTGAATTCACATGTATTATAAAAACGAGTAACGTTATTACGTGGTGACTGCAGTCAGCAAAGGGACGTACCATGTCGATGACAACACTATATGAAATACTAACACACACACATAGAATATATGACACAACTTATATTAACAATATAATAATGACAAAGGTTATAAGATGCAAGAAAAGTGCTAAACTATTGGGTTGGAACCATTGCGAAAAGGTTCGCAATGCATCATGGGATGAGTAGTTCCTCACTCGGGTCAAAAAAAAATAATGTACACAGTCTTGTACCTTTGCCTTTTCTTCCGTTTTCCAAATTATTTTTTGGCCCGAATCAAACATAATATGGTCACGACTACCTTGACGAACGATTGGCTTGGTTCCAGGCTTAAAACTCTTTATATAAGGATTTTACGAAAAGTGGACGGGACAAATGCATGGGAAATTTACTTCCGACACCAGAGCTGTTGAAAAAGGGGGCGTCAGTTACGCTAGGACACATTCTTCACATCCTACAGAAAACACCAACACACACCCACGCTCAAACAGTCATCCTATCGGTAGGCATCAACAATATGAATCACAACCCCACACTCACATCTCACAAACAAATATCTGCACTCCACAAACAGGCACTCATCACATTCCCTAACGCCACCGTTCACTTCCCTGTCATCAACTACTCACCGTCACTCACACAGAAACAGCAACAGAACCTCCGCTCACTCAACAGCTATATAGTCACCTACCTCAATCCCCTACTAGAAATCCCCCACGACACCTTCATCACTCAACCGGACAACATACACTGGACACCAAACACAGCACAACACATCCTCGCCCACTGGTGTTCACAACTAAATTTCCACTAACACATAACCTCACACAGGACACTTCCACTACACCACCATCCACCGCACACACACACGACACACCCACTCCCCCTTTCCCGCCACTCCCCACAGCAGATAGAATCAAACACATACAACACATACACACAGCCCCCTCCAACATCCTCAATTTATCTACCTCCCTCACCCTCACAACAGCACAGACATCACTACTAGAAAAAGGTCTCACATTCATCCCCCGCCCCACCACACTAGACCGGGAGGAGCTTCGGAGGGACCTGTCCAAGTACCATAGACGACTCTCACTACTAGACCACTTCCAATACAAACCCTATACCAATTTCACCCCATTCACACAACCCTCACACTGGCAACCACCATCTACACACCGTCACCCACACATCACCAGACTCATCAAAACAGACCTGGACTCATTTCACCACCTACAACCCACTCAAGACACCCCGGACAACATCACTGCACAACAAAGACAAGCCATACACCAACTCAAATCACACCCACACATAATCATCAAACCGGCAGACAAAGGATCAAAGATAGTAATACTCGACACCCACCAATACTTATTTGAGGCCAACAGACAACTCACAAACACATCACCAACCCATCCCATCCAACATCCAACCCACAACACAAATACAACTCAGACACATAATCAATTCACTCTATACCCACAAACTCATCACTGCAAAACAACGTGACTTTCTCTTCGGACCAGACAACCCCAGACCACGAAAATTCTACTTACTTCCCAAAATTCACAAGGACCCAGGTGCTTGGACGGTCCCCTTCGAGGTTCCTCCCGGCAGACCCATAGTATCAGATTGCAACAGCACCACCTATCACATTGCACATTACCTGGAACACCACCTCAACCCACTCTCCACCATCCACCCCAGCTACCTCAGGGACACCACACACTTCCTAGACAAAATCCGGCCCATGGCGGTTCCCCCTCACACACATCTCTTCACAATAGATATAGACAGTTTATACACAAACATAGACCACACCCTAGGCATAGATTCAATAAGAACAACTTTCAACAATAACCCGGACCCACTCAGACCCGACACCCATCTCCTACAACTCCTACACATCTGCCTAACAACCAACAATTTCACATTTGATGGAAATGAATACCTACAGATCCAGGGAACCGCCATGGGCCAAAGGTTTGCACCGTCATACGCCAACATTTACATGAGCGAGTGGGAGCGGGGAGCACTACACAAATGCACACACAAACCACTTTTCTACTACAGATTTTTAGACGACATCATAGGGGCATGGACACACGACATTTCACTCTTCCCACAATTCATCCACACACTCAACACTCACCACAACACAATTAAAGTAAAATACACATTAGACAAAACACAAGTACACTTTCTGGACACTACAGTCACACTAGAACCCCACCCGGACCTCACACATAAAACACTCACCACCAAGGTCTATTTCAAACCCACAGACACACACTCACTCCTTCACAAACACAGCTACCACCCAAAACACACTTTCAGAGGCATCATCAAATCACAAATCATCCGTTACCACCGAATCTGCACCCACCACACCGACCTCCAGCACGCCATCAGCACACTCTTCACAGCACTCAGGACACGTGGTTACAGTAAAAGGTTTCTTAGAACAATCAAAACACACACATTAGCACAACTCGCTCCTACTCGCTCCCCACCCTCCCCATACACAACTCCAAACACCACACCTGACTCTACCTCACCACCATCCTCCATCCCACATCCCACACAACACACACACACACACCACCAACCTACCTCTTGGCTGCCATCCCAACCCCTTCCCTTTCCCCATATCCCACCCCAACCCTAACCCCCTCCCCTCTTCCACACCCCACCCTTACCCCAACCCCAACCCTAACCCCCTCCCCTCTCCCACACCCCACCCTAACCCCAACCCTAACCCCAATCCCAACCCCCTCCCCTCTCCCACACCCCACCCTAACCCCCTCCCCTCCCCCACACCCCACCCTTACCCCAACCCCCCTCCCACATCCCACCCTTACCCCAACCCCAACCCTAACCCTAACCCCCTCCCCTCTCCGACATCCCACCCTTACCCCAACCCCAACCCTAACCCCAACCCTAACCCCCTCCCCTCCCCCACACCCCACCCCAACCCCAACCCCCTCCCCTCTCCCACACCCCACCCCCCTCCCCTCTCCCACACCCCACTCTAACCCCAACCCTAACCCTTACCCTAACCCTACCCTAACCCCAACCCTAACCCCCTCCCCTCTCCCACACCCCACCCTAACCCTAACCCCCTCCCCTCTCCCACACCCCACCCTAACCCCAACCCCCTCCCCTCTCCCGCATCCCACCCTTACCCCAACCCCTACCCTAACCCTTTCCCCTCTCCGACAACCCCTCACCCTAACCCCAACCCTAACCCCCACCCTAACCCCCTCCCCTCTCCCACATCCCACCCTTACCCCAACCCCCCTCCCACATCCCACCCTTACCCCAACCCCAACCCTAACCCTAACCCCCTCGCCTCTCCCACATCCCACCCTTACCCCAACCCCAACCCTAACCCCAACCCCCCTCCCACATCCCACTCTTACCCCAACCCCAACCCTAACCCTAACCCCCTCGCCTCTCCGACATCCCACCCTTACCCCAACCCCAATCTTAACCCTAACCCTAACCCCAACCTCTTCCCTCATCCTAACCCCATCCTCTCTTTTTCCCCTAACCCCAACCCTTACCTTTCCCCTTCCCCCAACCTCTCCCCTTACCCTAACCCCATCCCCTCTCCTTTCCCTAACCCTAACCTCAACCCCATCCTACCAACCCTACCTAAACCTAACCTCCCCAACCCTAACCCCAACCATAACCCTATCCTCTCCCCCAACCCTAACCCCACCCCCTTTCCCTAACCTTTACCCCTACCCTTCCCCTTACCCTAACTCCAACCTCTCCCCTTACCCCATCCCACCCACCCTACCTTACCCTAACCCCATCCCACCCACCCTACCTTACCCTAACCCCAACCCTAACCCAAACCCTAACCTTTCCCCTTACCCTAACCCCACCCTCTTTCCTTACCCTAACCCTTACCTCCCCCCTTCCTCCAACCCTAACCCTTATCCTAACCCTTACCCTCACCCTACCCTCCCCCCCAACCCCAACCCTTACCCCAACCCCTCCCTTTCCCTCAACCCCAACCCTAACCCTAAACCCAACCTCTCCCCTTCGCCTAACCCTTACCCTAACCCAAACCCAAACCCCACCACCATCCTACCCTTTGTCACCACCTTCTCCCATAGAACCCTCTCCATACACCACAGCATCAAATCCCACTTCACTGCCACACAACAACAACACACACCACTACAACACTACAAAATCATTTCAGCCTACCGGAAAAATAAAAATCTGAAGGATCTCCTGGTTACTTCCACCTTTTCACGCAAACCAACACAACCACCACCGCCCATTACACACCACTTCAAACCACACAAATCCATCACCAACGCACACAGCCACACTACCCTACCTATCCTCCACCCCCCCAAGTATTGATTCACCTAACATAGTCTACATCATCACTTGCACACACTGCCATAAACATTACATCGGAGAAACTAAACACACCATGATCACCCGACTCAAACAGCACCTCTACACCTTCAAACAACAACACCTACAAACCACACTTGTCCAGCACTTTTCACTACACCCCATCACCCACCTCACCATCGCCGGCCTGGAATCTAACCCCAGATGGACCACCGCACAACGGAAACACACAGAGCACCTTTGGATCACCCGACTAAACACACTTGCACCCACCGGCCTAAACCAAAAATCATAAACAAGATCACTTTCACCACAACTCATACATCCGTCACCACCACACAAACATTACCCATCAACTCTATATAATCTTCCACCTACAGCAACTTACACCCACTACACATGCATAACTCCATTACTACACACCACACCCACACCCCATTACCCACTACAATAGGCTAGCTGCACCTGAGACAACACAGTCCCCATCAACCATCACCTCCTACCTAACCCTAACCCTACTAACCCTGACCCTAACCCTAACCCTGACCCTTACCCTAACCCTAACCCTCTAACCCTAACCCCCTAACCCCCTAACCCTAACCCTCTAACCCTAACCCCTAACCCTAACCCCTAACCCTCTAACCCTAACCCAACCCTAACCCTAACCCTAACCCTCCCGGGCGGGATACGGAAGCCGTCAGACACTTCATCCCATTGGCCCATATAGCTATGTTTATTAAGTTGTGACACCCTTTTATTATTACGAACCTGATGAAGACCACGACAGGTCGAAACGTCGTTCGTTTTCGTAAATAAAAGATCTTGTAATTCCTACCATCGAATTCTTTTGTCACCGACTAC
This sequence comes from Micromesistius poutassou, assembly GCF_964030765.1. Taxonomy (NCBI): domain Eukaryota; kingdom Metazoa; phylum Chordata; class Actinopteri; order Gadiformes; family Gadidae; genus Micromesistius; species Micromesistius poutassou. The sequence continues at coordinate 15,275,096 of NC_140286.1, forward strand.
CTTTATACATAGCTTTTTTAGTATTTTGTAGTGTTTTTTTAAGTTTTTTTTTGTCCGATCATTAGTTTATTTGTCCGATCAAAGATTTACGCGCCAAGATGAGTGAGTGGACCGAGGTTCGATATGGCAGGCGTCGCCGCCATTCCCGCTCTCCACAAGCTCATCGGCCTGGACATCCATCCCCCAGTTATGGACGGCGCTACTCGCCACAAAGGGACCGGCGTCCACCATCACCGCCCACGGGTCGACGACCATACTCACCATCCCGGGACAGACGTCGGTATTCTCCACGGGGAGCCAGACGTCCCCATCCACCACCGAGGGGCTGGCGTCCACCACCACCACCGAGGCCCCGACGTCCTTTCCAGAGACCTAGAAATAGGTACCATCATTCTCCACCCAGGGAGATAACAGCATTCTCACCACCCAGGGTTCGACGTCCCCGCTCACCACCCGGGTACAGACGTCCCCTCTCATCTTCTCGGGACCGCCGTCCCAACACCAGATCCCGGGGCCAGGACCGCTGGAGGCTCGAGGACCGGATGGACCGTGCACCTCCCCTTCGTAACCGTAGGGATTTCCACGACCTAACCTACCGGCCAGTGCCTCCCCCGAGAGCTCCCCAGCGTAATGGCTCCAGGATCGACACCAGGTCTTACGCAGACGTCGCCCGTGGTCCAGACCTCGACCAGGACGGTCACGAGGTGAGGCGGCTCCCTGCAGATCCTGAAAAAAAACAACTAGTGAGGGATCTATACGCTTTCATTAAAGCAGTACATCACTTACATAATGTTTCACCGGTTACCGGGGGACCTGCACCTCGCACCATTGCTAGGATGGTTAACACATTATCCACGATGATTAAGCCGGCTGCCCCCACACCGACTACGCGCCTCTTTATAGAGGGGGCTGCGAGAGAGTGGGGCCATAGTGTGTGCGTTATCCTCAAACAGCAACACGAGGACTGTATAGAAGGTTTATTGGGGGGTTTTTCTGGCCTCCTGACGGGGACCCGGAGGCAGGCCTTCCAGGTGGCAACCCGATGGGCTCGCAGGAACCTCCCGCGACTCACCGGGGACACCATCGCCGCCGCAGAGGCTCGACTCTCGGCCAGGGCGGAGGAGGAGGAGATCGACCCGTCGCCGCCCCTGGTCTCTGAGGGCCTTCCGCCGAGGGGCCCTCCATCGCCAGCAGCGGTGCCACTGCCCGGTCGCGCGTCGGTTCCCGGGACGCCATCGCCGGTCCGACGGCGGGGGCCCCGCCCACCGCCGGGGCCCCGCCCTCCGCCGGGACCCCGGAGCGGCGCCACGGAGAATACTATCAATGTGGGAGAGGGGCCAGCATCAGAGGAGCCACCATCCAACTGCCTCATCACCCCACCAGCACCGGATCGACGGACGGGTGACGGGGTGGAACTATCCATCCCTTCTGTCCCTGCTCATATGCGGTGTTACCTTTCGGCTCAGTTTGGTGAGCTCGGAGATGTTCCGGGCTGCAGTGGGGCTCCTTCCACATCACACGATCACGAGGAAGATGACTCTGAGGGCGATGATGAGTCTGGGGGTTCACAGACATACCGGGTCAACAGACACCCTAACACACAACGCAAATTAGTAGATTGGGACCTTGTAGTTAATAACAGATGGCTTATCATAGGGGATTCTAACCTGGCCCGCATTCCTGACCACGACATCCCTGGCTTACAAATTGAGAGTTACCCAGGGGCCCACTTCCGCCACGCACAGGCACTATTTGAAAAAACAATCCCAATAGAGGGTCAAATTGTAGAAAAAATCATTCTATCTTTCGGCATTAATAGTAGGGGGAACAAGTCCAGGGAAACCACTATTAAGAATGCGCAGGCTGCTCTTAGGTCAGCTAGGAGGCGCTTCCCTGGTGCGGAGATATTAATCCAACAAGTTAACTTCTCCAAGAATCTCCCCCCAGAGGAACAGGAGAACCTTACGATCCTCAACGAGGAACTGCATGGACACATGCCGGACATCCCCCTCCTTCCGGAGAGACAGTTCTCCACGGCGGCCGACCACGTCCACTGGACGGAGGAGACCGGTAAGGCCTTCCTTGACCACTGGAGGACGAGATTAAACATCACGTCCCTCTGATTACATCACAGGCGAGGGAAAAGCATATACCTTCTCTAGAAGGACATACTGTTTTGAACCTGACCAGGGCCTTTGTTTTATCCAAGGCGCAGACTTCCTTATTGAACAGAGGATTATCGTTTATTTCCACTTTTAGTTTGGGGCGGGATATTAAGAAACAATTCAAATCTGACCTACAAAAGTATCATAGACGACTCAAATTAATTAGCTTTTTTAAAGATAAGGAAAGTATGATGTTACCTTTTGTAGGCCAATCTCTTTGGACACCTCCGCCTGAGGAAATTCCCGATTATGTACACCAATTAATAACCCTAGACAAATTGACGATTAAAAATCATTACAGGACAATACTCGAAATTCCCAACACATCGCTGTGGAGGGGGGCGGAGTCTGGCCGGTAGGGGGAGTATGGAGCACCAGGTCGGCTGGGGCGATTGGGTCTGATTGCCGACAGGTGTCCGCAATCAGACCCAATCAGGAAGTGTGTATTTATGTGTCTGCTTTGCCTTTCAGTAGGGGGAGAGGAAACAGAGAGCGGCAGACGCTCGAGTGGACAGAGCGACAGAGGCCAAAGAGCAGAGAGCCTGGCCACCGTATTTGTGGACCCTACTGTTCAATTTCTTTCACTATATGATTTACTTGTTGTTCGCTTTTTGAGCAATAAAGCGAACCGGCTGACCAAACGCCAAATCTGTCTCCGCCCACTCCTTGAACGCGCTACAGTGGAGCCCAATGTAGGGCGAGTGCGGCTATGGAGCAGTCACCATTGGCAGCGGTACTCGGGCATCTCGCGCAGATGTCCGAACGGCAGGTGCAGCTACAGCAGGCGCAGAACGAGGTGCTCCTGGAGCTGGGCCAGTCTTTGACCGCCGATCGGGCAGGAGCTCCTCGTCTCCGGCGACCGCGGTCGGGAACCCAGAGCGGCGGGGGCGGTGGGCCACATCCACGTCCCCAAGATGGGGGAGACCGACGACGCGGAGGCCTTCCTGGAGACGTTCCGGGGGGTGGCCACGCCAGGAGTGGGCTCACCGCCTCCTGCCGCTCCTGACGGGCGAGGCCCAGCTCGCGGCCCACAGTCTGCCGGCAGGGGCCCAGCGGGACTACGAGGCGGTGGACAAGGCCATCCGGGACCGGCTAGGCCTGAACCCGGAGGAACATCGCCGCCGGTTCCGGGCCCTCACCTTTTCGGAAGGCGATCGTCCCTTCACCTACGCCCAGCAGCTGCGGGACCAGGCGAGGAGGTGGTTGGCCCCGGAGAGGAACAACCCCGAGGAGATCGTGGAGCAGGTGGCCCTCGAGAGGTTCGTCGAGGGGCTCCCAGCCAGAACATCCACCTGGGTCCGGTACCACCGGCCCGAGAGCCTCTCGGCGGCCGTCAAAATCGCGGAGGGCCACCTGATTCCCCCCTCGACCGACAGAAGACCACCAGCACCAACCCCGAGCCCGCGGACCGGTACAGCGGCCCTGCGGGGGTACAAACCCACCCCGCTACCAAGAGCGAGGAGGGGGGGGGGGGCCCACTCAAGAGCAGGCACATGAATCACCTTCCCCCCCCATCCCGCAGGCGGGCCCTCAGACGGCAAGGGAGGGGTGTTGGCGGTGCGGACAGCCGGGACACCTTCGGAGGGACTGCCCGATGATGGAGGTGGGCCAGGTTGTCTGCGTCACCGGTGCCCCGATCCCTCCCTACGGTCCCGGCGAGGCGTACCGTATCCCGGTGAGGATACAACGGGGTACGTACCAGGCGCTGTTGGATTCCGGCTGTATGCAGACCATGATCCATCAGCGCCTGGTGCGGTCCGAGGCATTGGTCGAGGCATCGAGCGTTTTGGTGAGGTGTATACACGGGGATGTTCACACGTATCCCTTGGTCCCTATCGAAATTCGTTATGGGGGAAAAACGCATAGGGTCAAGGCGGCGGTTAGTCCGAGCCTCACGTACCCCCTGATTCTAGGGATAGATTGGGCTGGGTTTCCAGGGGCAGTTAGCGAGAGTGCGGGGGTACGGACACGACAGATAGGGACATGTAAGTCATGTGCTGTGTTCTGCGCCGATGCGAGGGTGTCCGACGCTGCTCAGGGATCGGGGGAGGAGGCGGGAGGTTCTCAGCCCGAGGTCCGAGCGTCGACATTCCCACCGGTGGACGATTTCCCCCTTGAGCAGTCTCGTGACGCTACTCTACGCTCCGCCTTCGACCAAGTGATTTCCATTGATGGTCTTCGGGTACAGCCAGATGCAGTGCTGACTTACCCACACTTTGTGGTGATTAGGGACAGGCTTTATCGGGTGAGTCGTGACACCCAGAGTGAGGAGGTTGTTACCCAATTGCTGGTACCCAGGAGCCGCCGGGAAATGATTTTCCAGGCGGCGCATTACAACCCAATGGCGGGCCATTTGGGGTACGACAAAACACTGAACCGGATAATGGCTCGGTTCTATTGGCCAGGAATTCGGGCGGAAGTGCGCCGCTGGTGCGCCTCCTGCCCCGAGTGCCAGTTGGTGAATCCCCCGGCCATCCCCAGGGCTCCCTTGCGGCCCCTTCCCCTGGTGGAGGTCCCATTCGATCGCGTGGGCATGGACATTATCGGGCCATTAGAACGTTCCGCACAAGGGTATCGATTTGTGTTAGTCCTGATCGACTACGCAACCCGATACCCGGAAGCAATTCCGTTGCGCAATATCTCCGCGAGGAGTGTTGCGCAGGCGTTGTTTCACGTCATATCGCGGGTGGGAATCCCAAAGGAGATTCTCACTGACCAGGGGCCTCATGTACTAAGACTTGCGTGGATTTCTGACTAAAACTTTGCGGACGCCAAAATTTGGAAAGCTGCTGCGCACAAATAAATCCGGATGTATCAATCCTTGCGTAAGCACGATTTCACGCAGATTCTCTTTGTACATCCCAATTAACGTGAAATTGAGTGCACATGCACGAGCCCGTCTCTCCACCCAGTCTCCTCCCTCATTTAATATGCTAATTCGTATAAATAGGCCTGCAGTAGTGCACTCGTTTGGAGAAAGGAAGAAAAAATAACTTTAGTGAATGCGAGGTGGAGGTGCTGATTTCGGAGGTAGAGGCCAGAAATACGATCTTGTTTGGCTCTCTTTCCTCCGGAATCAGCACCAAAAGCAAAAAACTGGCGTGGGAAAACGTCGCCAAGTCGGTCAGTGAGGTTGGGGCGGAAAGCCGAACTGTGGCTGACATAAAAAAAAAAGTGGTCGGACATCAAGGTGGACGTAAAAAGAAAGGTCTCTGCTCTGACCCCGGAGAAGCGTGGGTCAGAGCGCAGCGGGGCGGAGTCTGGGAGCTCGCCCTATTTGAGCAAAGGGTGGCAGCTGTGATTTGGGATCGGCTCTTTTTTGTCCAAAAAATCATAATAGTCGCGGAACACCCGTTAATTTTGAATGCGACCATCGTCTAACAAGGCCAACACTGCCATTGTCAACCTATCGATTATTGCCACATTTTGCGCATGCTTTTATATTCTCATTTATTTGGATGCATGCTGACGATAGGTTGTATCCATACACCCAATGTGTCAATAATATGTACATAATTCGAAATTGGCCGACTGGTTCATTGATGGATTGATTTTAAGTAACAATGGCTTGTGCTTACTCCACTCAACATCACATAATAATATTGCAGTCAAGAATTTCACAACAAATGTGTGAAGAGAGATCATATGTCATGCGTGGTCCGGAAAATATGTAACGTTTAATAAACAAGCCATCACTGAAAATAATATTGCTGGGGCTTCCTTTTAATTCCAATATTGACAATTTAGTTTTATGGGTCTGTTTAAGTTTAGCCTAACAACAGTGTCACATTATGCGTCTCGACAACAATAACGCATGATTGAAGCGCACTAAAGATCACGCATTCCGACGTTCAAATCCACTTTGAACTCGCCTCATATTGCAATATTACTTCTTGACTCGTGATCGCGTAGGCTTAATGTTGTTGCGCTGCATTGCCTCTATGTGCCGCCAACTGACAAAATGCAGCAGAAATGTGCGTAAGCCAGGCATTTAGTTTGCGTGGAGAACCGCACTCTCACGTCAAGTCAGTCTTTGTACATCCGAACGTTTGCGTGAGAAGTTGCTTACGCAGCTTTTTTGTGCGTAAGCAAGCTTTGTACATGAGGCCCCAGGGCACCAATTTCATGTCACGCACGATCAAGGAACTTTACGGGTTGTTGAAGGTCAAGGCCATCCGCACGAGCGTCTATCACCCAGCCACAGACGGCTTGTGTGAGAGGTTTAACCGGACGTTAAAGTCCATGATCCGGAAGTTTGTACTGGAGGATGCTCGAAATTGGCATCAATGGCTAGACCCTCTGTTGTTTGCGGTGCGGGAAGTGCCTCAGGCTTCCACAGGGTTTTCCCCGTTCGAGTTGCTCTATGGGCGCAGGCCCAGGGGCGTCCTGGACCTCATTAAAGAAAACTGGGAGGAGGGGTCCAGCGACAGCAAAAACGAAATCCAGTACGTCATGGACTTGCGTGCAAAGCTCCACTCACTCGGGGTAATGTCACGTGAGCATTTGCGCCAAGCCCAGGAGAATCAGAAACGCCTGTACGACAGAGGGACTAGATTACGCGATCTCACACCGGGGGACAAGGTCCTTGTTCTGTTGCCCACCTCTAGCACCAAATTACTCGCGAAGTGGCAAGGTCCCTTTGTGGTCACACGGCGAGTCGGGGACGTGGATTACGAGGTAGTGCGGTCGGACAGGGGCGACGCCCGACAGATCTACCACATCAACCTCCTGAAAAGGTGGAATGATGTGGTCCCGGTCGCGTTCGCCACGACGATACCGGAGGGAGAGGAGCTTGGACCGGAAGTCCCTGCCCCGGGGCCCATCCCTCCGGTCGGTCGAGGAGAGGATCTGTCGGAGAGTCAGGCATCGGACATGGTCTCTCTACAGCTCCAGTTCGCCGACGTCTTTTCGCCCCTGCCCGGTCGCACCCCGTTAATAACTCACGACATCGAGACGCAACCGGGGTTAACGGTGCGGACACGCCCCTACAGGCTGCCCGTACACAAGCAAGACGTGGTACGGCGCGAATTGGCAGCAATGCTAGACTTGGGCGTCGTCGAGGAGTCCCACAGCGACTGGTGCAGCCCCGTCGTGCTTGTGGACCGGCTTGGCATGGCCACCTACTACACGACCCTGGACTGCACGAAGGGCTACTGGCAGATTCCGTTGTCTCCAGCAGCCCGAGAGAAAACGGCGTTCTCCACTCCGCTCGGTCTGTACCAATTCAAGGTACTTCCGTTCGGGTTGTTCGGGGCCCCAGCCACGTTCCAGCGGCTGATGGACCGGGTGCTGTGACCTCATGCTGCATATGCTGCCGCCTACCTCGACGACATAGTCATCTATGGAGACGACTGGGGGCAGCATATGCAGCGGGTGGCGGCCGTCCTTCAGTCGCTGAGACGGGCGGGGCTCACGGCCAACCCGAAGAAGTGCGTGATCGGGCGGAGGGAGATCCAGTATCTGGGGTTCCACCTGGGGCGGGGGAAGGTCCGGCCGCAGGTCGGTAAGACCGCGGCGGTCGCTGCCGCCCCCCGCCCCAGGACCAAGAAAGAGGTGAGGCGGTTCCTGGGGCTGGCGGGATACTATCGGCAGTTTGTCCCAAACTTCTCCGACCTGGCCAGCCCCTTGACCGACCTCACCCGGAAGAGGGCCCCAGATACGGTCCAGTGGTCGGAGCCATGTCAGGTGTCGTTTGATGCTATTAAAACAGCCCTCTGCGGGGAAGCCGTCCTGTGTGCTCCTAATTTTGCTCTCCCTTTCTCCGTGCAGGCAGACGCGTCGGATAGGGGGTTGGGCGCGGTCCTGACCCAGCAGGTGGGGGGGGCCGACCGACCGGTGCTGTACCTGAGCCGAAAACTATCGGACCGGGAGGGTCGGTACAGCACCATCGAGAAGGAGTGTCTCGCCATCCGATGGGCGGTCGGCGCCCTCCGCTACTACCTGCTGGGTCGCCAGTTTACCCTCTATTCCGACCACGCCCCCCTCCAGTGGCTCCACCGGATGAAGGATGCCAACGCGAGGATCACCCGGTGGTACCTCGCGTTGCAGCTCTTTCATTTCCGGGTGGCCCACAGGCCGGGGTCGCAGATGGTCGTGGCTGATTTCCTCTCCCGTTCCGGGGGGGGGGGAGTAGGCTACGGCCGGATGGGTCCCCGGCCTGTGTCGGGCGGTGGGGGTATGTGGAGGGGGGCGGAGTCTGGCCGGTAGGGGGAGTATGGAGCACCAGGTCGGCTGGGGCGATTGGGTCTGATTGCCGACAGGTGTCCGCAATCAGACCCAATCAGGAAGTGTGTATTTATGTGTCTGCTTTGCCTTTCAGTAGGGGGAGGGAAAACAGAGCAGCAGACGCTCGAGTGGACAGAGCGACAGAGGCCAAAGAGCAGAGAGCCTGGCCACCGTATTTGTGGACCCTACTGTTCAATTTCTTTCACTATATGATTTACTTGTTGTTCGCTTTTTGAGCAATAAAGCGAACCGGCTGACCAAACGCCAAATCTGTCTCCGCCCACTCCTTGAACGCGCTACAATCGCAATTGGAAAAGGAAGCTTTAACAGAACTCCAAAAGAATAAACACATCGTGATTAAGCCAGCCGATAAAGGGTCAGCGGTAGTGATATTAGATAAGAGACCAATACATCTTGGAGGTTGAACGTCAACTGAACGACACTATTTATTATCATAAATTAGACAAACCTATTTATCTAGACACGATCAAATTAGTTATCCAAATTATAGACTCACTTCTCAGGAGCAAATTTATTAATGGCAAACAACGGAGATATCTGATCGGTGAGGAGGAGCCTAGACCCAGGCGATTCTACATATTACCTAAAATACATAAGGACCCCTCCACTTGGACGATACCATTTAAAATCCCCCCGGGCAGACCAATTGTCTCCGATTGTGGGAGTGAGACCTATTTTACAGCTGAATATTTGGATTTCTTTCTTAATCCCCTCTCGATTATACACCCCTCCTATGTGAAGGACACATACCACTTTGTTAACATAGTCAAAAAATTAATAGTACCATCGAATTGCTTTATATTCTCTATGGATGTGAAAAGCCTCTATACAAATATTCCCATTATTGCGGGCATTCAATGTGTCAAAAAATTATTCGATCGATTTCCGGATCCAAAGAGACCTGATAGACGACTGTTACAATTATTAGATATTAATTTGACCAGGAATGATTTCATTTACAAATTAAGGGAACAGCAATGGGCAAAAAATTCGCCCCAGCCTACGCCAACAATTTTATGGCCAACTGGGAGGAGGTGTTTTCCAAATGTCACCTAAAGCCTTTACATTATCTTCGGTACCTGGATGATATTTGGGGGATCTGGCCAGGTTCTGAAACAGAATTCAAAGACTTTATGTCTATCTTAAATGCCCACGACCCATCAATCCAACTTACATATGAGCTCAGTGACTCCACTATTGATTTTTTAGACACAACCATTTATAAAGGCCCTGAATTCCATTTGACCTCCGTTTTCGATATAAAAGTCTTCTTTAAAAAGACAGATACCCACGCCTTACTTTACAAAAACAGTTTCCATCCAAAACACACTTATAAAGGATTAGTGAAATCACAAATATTACGTTTTAATAGGATTTGCACTAGGAAGAGTGATTTCTATGATGCAGTTCACATACTTTTCCGGGCTCTTAGAGACAGGGGTTATTCTAGGTCTTTCCTTAGAGGCTGTTATAAGACCTTCTTGGATAGGAAGGAGAAGGATCAGACCAATCCCATTCCCTTAATCATTACTTATTCCTCCATGGGTTCAGCCCTTAGTGCTAGACTTAAGTCCAATTTTATTAATCTTCTTGGCCAACAGGTACCTTTTGTTGGGTCTAAAGTCATCTCAGCCTATAGAAGAAATAAGAACCTTAAAGACATCTTGGTCCAGGCCAGGTTACCCTCCCTGGACAGCAATGAGGCTCCTGTAGAACATAACACACAATTTGTTAAACTAAGATTTATTCAGAACCATAAGAATAATACTTGGCATGAACTAACACAAAGTTTTACCCCCAAATCACACAACTGTGTTTATCTGGTCTGTTGTTCCTGCTGTCCCACTCAATTTGTGGGTGAGACAGGCATTACCCTGTCGACACGTATTATGCAACTTCACCTGGACCCTGCAACAGAGGAGAAGGAGGGAACGGCATTGGATCCTCATATTAGATGCCACATCCATACGTCTAGGTTAATACCTAAACATTAGATTATATCATACCCAAGCTTAATTCGGACTCTAACCTTTGCCTAACCTTAACCACAACCTTACCACAACCTAATCATAACTCTTACTCAATCCTAACCTCAACCCAACCCTAACCATAACCTAAGACCTACCCTTACCTAATCCTAACCTCAACCCAACCCTAACCATAACCTGAGACCTACCCTTACCTAACCTTAACCCTAACCTATTCCTGACCCTAGCCTAACCCTAACCCTTACCTAACCCTAACCTCAACCTATTCCTGACCTTAGCCTAACCCTAACCTTAACCCTTACCTAACCCTAACCATAACCTATTCCTGACCCTAGCCTAACCCTAACCCTAACCCTTACCTAACCCTAACCATAACCTATTCCTGACCCTAACCCCTACCTAACCCTAACCTAACCTTATTCCCTAACCTCAACCCTTACCTTAACCTATCCCTAACCCTAACCTAAGCCCAGCCAGACTACGTTCCTGTGACAGACATATACAGAATCTCATATTTGATCACTTTTATTAACAAACGGGGGTTGGGAGGGCTGATTTTTGCTTTTATTATTTATTTTTAGTTATTTATCTTTCTTTTCCCTGCTGGATACTTTTTCTGAAGCTGAAGTCTTGGCTGCGCAGGCTCCAGCACCGGTTGTTCAAGTCCACCAGGAATTCTCCCCGGAGGACAATGTTTTTGAGGAGTCATTTGACCGCTTCACTGATCCAGAGCCTCCGAGGTTTGCGGTGACCAGACATCCTAACACCCAATGGAAACTTTTGGACTGGAACTTGGGGGTGACGAAGAAGTGGCTTATTATTGGGGACTCAAATCTCAGCAGCTTCCCCAATTTCTTCAATAAAGATCTGCAGGTTAACCCCTAACCCTAACCAGTTGAGCATCGACAGGAGAGCATGTCTGATTTGCTCCTGCTGTTTTTTTTCTGTGCCAGCCTGAGGAAGACCATTTTTGGTTGAAACGTTGCAGCATTGAATATTTTGTTATTGGCACACCTTTTATTTTCGCAATTTTTGCAATTGGAGAGATTGTTATTGAAAAGACACACCTAGTATTTTTTATCACTTAATAAAAACATTTTAAAAGAACTTTTGTTGTGAGAATCCTTTATTTATTTTTTTCTCAGCCAAGATGGCTGATGAACGGACGCTGGTGCGCAGGAGGCGCCAGCGCAATCACCCCTCGAGAGACCAGGGATATGTGGGTTCCCGTGGGTGGAAGGACCGTGCTCCCCCTGTCTCCTTCGGGAGAAGGGCTCAGTTCCCCTACCCTAACCCTAACCCAGACTGCGGTAGTGAAACATATTTCACGGCTGAATATATTGATTTCTACCTCAATCCCCTCTCGACTAGGCACCCCAGCTATATTAAAGACACGTATGACTTTGTGGCTAAAGTCAGACAACTTAATATTCCTGTGGGCTCCCTTCTATTTACAATGGATGTGGATAGCCTCTACACAAACATCGACATCCCAGAGGGCATTCAGGCCATAAAAAACATATTTCACCAGTTTCCGGACAGTAAACGCCCTGACAAGGAACTCCTACAACTATTAAACATAAATTTAACCCAAAATGATTTTGAATTCGATGGCAATTTCTTTCTACAAACTAAGGGGACGGCTCTTCATGGCCCAGTGGGAAACCTCAGCACTATTGGCTTGTGTGAAAAAAACACTTCATTATTATAGGTATTTGGACGACATTTGGGGCATCTGGCCACACTCGAGGGATGATTTTGATGTTTTCTGCAACTTCCTTAATAACCACAACGCGTCCATCAAAATCAAGTCCACCGTTAGCCACTCCTCTGTGGATTTCCTCGTCACCTGTACTTTTAAAGGGCATGATTTCACCCAGACCCTGAAATTAGACGTCAGGGTCTTCTTTAAAGAAACCGATACGCACGCCCTTCTCTACAAGACCAGCTTCCACCCTAGGCACACATACGCGGGCTTAGTCAAGTCACAACTGTTGCGTTTCCAGAGAATATGCACTAAGCAAGCAGATTTCTTAAAAGCCACAAAAGTGCTATTTACCGCTCTGTCCACCACCGCTAACCCTAACCGGTGGTACTCATTTTCTCACACCTAACCCTAACCCTAATCTTAACCCTAACCACTAACCCTAATCCCTAACCTTAACCACTACCTAACCCTAGCCCCTAACTCTAACCCCTAACCCCAACCCTTCCTTACCCCTAACCCTTACCCCCAACCCTTACCCCTAACCCCAACCCTTCCTTACCCCTAACCCTTACCCCCAACCCTTACCCCTACCCCCCAACCCTAACCCTGTCTGGCTTTGCCCCAAAAAAAAAAAAATTTTGATTGTGATCGTTCCCCCACTCTGAAACTCCTTTTGGTGATATTGTGGTGTTACTTCGATTTTTCACATTGGGTTATTGAATTTATTATTTATTAGGTAGGTGTGTGTGTATATATATATATATATATATGTGTGTGTGCGTGCGTGCGTATTTGTATATATACGCATACAGTGTTTCCCACAGGACTTTGAGAGACTATGGTGGGTGTATCTCAGACCCTCTAGGGGGTTCCGGGGGCATGCTCCCCCGGAAGAATTTTTTTTGCATTTTAAAGTTAAATACATCAATCTGGTGCACTTTGAAAGCAACATTAAGAGGCTAGATCTATGAAGACCTGTGTGCTCTTGTAAACAATTGAATCATAAACACATTGGTTGTATAGGTACGAATGGTGAGAACACAAAATCAACTAGAGCATATATCTGAGCCATCAAAGAAATTAAGCAAACGTGGTTAACTGTGTTGAACTAGTTTATTTTTTAGAAAATAAAATAATAAATAATTAATCCCATCATCCCTATTTACAAACTTTGCACCCCGAATTCGGGGTGCAAAGGGCTGGGCTTTAAGAAAAACAGCTCTAATGCCCTTTGGTAATTAAATGCCTCTGGACTAGGGCTGGGCAATATGGCTGAAAACTGTATCATGATATAAGTGTTTCATATCGGTCGATATCGATAAAAACATTTTTTAAAGGACCAGGAGAAAAATATAAACGTAAACAGTTTTATTTTAAACTTAACCTTCCCCTGATTGATCGTCGATCATCCTGAGGGACCACTACCGTGACACGGTGGTCGACAAGACACTGGCGTTGTCCCGTCTACCGGAACCCGCCTGGAATCAAAACTTTGATATTGCGGCTGCCTGGGCCAGGAGACACTTCGGCCCCAGGCTGCGCCAGGCCACCCTGGATGACGTGCGGGCTGCTTTGAGGCGTGAGCTGGACGACGGCGTGACGGTTGATGGTTCCCAACCACTGTCCGGCCTGCAGCCCCCTCCCTCGCCCCCTGCCGTGCCTTCCTCCGGTGTTGTGCGCCCTGCCGATGACCCCGGGGGTCCGCGCCGGGAGGACGACGGGGTCCTGTCTCCGGCCCGGCCCCGCTCTGTCTCTCTCTTCTCCTCTCTGCCTTTCTCCTTTTCTCCCACCCCCCCTCCCCCTTCCCCCCTTACCGCCCCCCCTCCCCCTGCCCCTCCTCTCTCCTCCCTCCTCTCCCTCCTTCCCCCGGTTCCTGTCTTCCCTCCCGCTTATTTTCCCTCTCATGCAGGCTCGCAGCCCTCCCCTGACCCACCACGGGAGCAGAGGACGCTACGCCCCTCCAGGCGGTCTGCCCTGCGGCCCCCCGCTACTTCTCCTCCTTCGGCGCCCGCGCTTCTTGCCATGACGCCCCCCAATGGGCATGCCTTGACGTCCGCTGACCGGGGCGTTGTCCCCCTCGCCACGCCACGGGGATCCGTCCGGAGCCGCCTGGTCTTCGACCCACCCTCCGATGGCGTCACGCCAGACACGCCCACGCGACGGCCCACCAGACATGTCAGTACGTCCAAGAAATGTAAGGAGTGGGCGCTCCAGGCCAGAGAGGAATGTTTGATTGTGGGCGACTCTAACCTGGCCAGGTTCCCGCCTTTTCAGAGGGCGGGCCTTCAAATAGATAGCTTCCCGGGGGCTACGTTCAGGCACGCCGTGGCCATTTTGGCCAAGACCGCAATCTCCCCCGACGTTCGCAAGGTTATCCTCGCCTTCGGTATCAACGATAGGGCCCACAAAGCGGACCAGACGACCATTAGACACCTCCGTAACGCGATTAAAATGGCCGAGTTGGCCTTCCCTCGCGCCCAGATTCTTGTGCCCGAGATCAACTTCTCGAGGTCCCTTCCCCACAGGGAACAGGACAACTTGCGACGCCTCAACAGTTACATCGTCGCCCATTGTAACTCCATCCCTGCGTTGTCTAGGAACTCTTTTAGTACCGAAAGGGACGGTGTTCACTGGACCCGTCCCACGGCTAGCCTCTTCCTGGATCACTGGATCCAGTTGTTAAACTAGCCACCCCCGCTCACGATGTCACGCACAAGGGGAGCAAATCTGTTATAAATCTGTGTAAAAATTTCGTCTTAACGGCGGCACAGTTTTCGGTGCTCGATAGAGGTCTTAATTTTATCCCCACCAAGGGCTCTGATTTATCGTTCTTTCGTGACGTTTTCCACTTTGGTTGGGTTAAGGACAACCTCGCTCCGGAGGAGTTTGAAGCCCTCTTCTCGCTTAAAAATAATCACGCCATCGTCATCAAACCCGCCGATAAGGGCAGCGCCGTCGTCCTTATGGACAGAGAGCAGTATCTGTGGGAGGGCTATAGACAACTCAACAACACCACGTACTACTCCAAACTACCGCGCCCTATTTATCCCGACACCGTCCCTCTGGTCGTGAAAATCGTTGACTCGCTTTGGGCCAAAAAATTCATTAACCATAAACAACGGAACTATCTCGTGGGCGACGCCGAACCCAGACCTAGACTTTTCTATATGCTGCCCAAGATCCATAAGGATCCCGCGCTCTGGAGCAGGCCTCACGAGATCCCTCCGGGTCGTCCCATCGTGTCCGATTGTAGTAGTGAAACCTGCTACACAGCAGAATTTATCGATTTTTATCTCAATCCCCTTTCGATAAGGCACGCCAGTTATGTTAAGGACACCTATGATTTTGTAAATAAAATTAATAATATGCACATCCCCGCCGACTCCCTCCTATGGACGTGGACAGCCTTTACACCAACATCGACATCCCGGAAGGCTTGCGTGCTGTTGAAAATATTTTCCGTTCGTTCCCGGACGTTACCAGGCCCGACGCGGAACTCTTGCAGTTGCTCGAGATTAATCTTACTCGCAACGACTTCCTTTTCAATGGGGAATCCTTCCTGCAGGTCAAGGGCACGGCCATGGGCAAAAAGTTCGCCCCCGCCTATGCAAATATCTTCATGGCCTGGTGGGAGATGTCGGCCCTTGCCTCGTGCTCTAAAAAGCCCCTTTATTACCTGCGCTATCTCGATGATATCTGGGGAGTCTGGCCCCACTCCGGGGAAGACTTTAATCATTTCCTCACTACTCTGAACGCCCACGATCCCTCTATCTCACTTAAATCCTGCCTTAGCCCCTCCTCGGTGGACTTCCTTGACACTACTACTTTCAAGGGCCCTCTGTTCCCGTCCCGGCTTAAGCTGGATGTTAAGGTCTTTTTTAAGGACACCGATACGCATGCCCTGCTCCACAAGTCCAGTTTCCACCCGAAACACACGTACGCCGGCCTGCTGAAATCTCAACTACTTAGATTCGACAGGATCTGCACTAGGCGTTCTGACTTTATGGAGGCCACCAGAGTATTATTTAAGGCCTTGGCCACCAGGGGGTACTCTCGCTCATTTCTTCGCAGATCCTTTAAAATGTTTAGGGACACCAAACCGCCCATCGTTGGTCCTCGTCTCCCTTTCATCACCACCTATTCTCCGTCATCGATACTTCTGGTCCGCCAAATTAAATCCCACTTTTCTCGTCTTTTGAATGACACTCGGTTGCTACGCAACCACGGTATTATCGCGGCCTATCGTAAAAATAACAATCTCCAGGACATCCTGGTTAGGGCCAAGCTCCGCCCACTGTCTCTCCCTGTGTCCACTAGACACGGTGAGTTTTTCCGGTACCAGCCCTGGGTTCACAACCGACACAACCATGACGTGTTCCCCACACAGAAACATTGTGGCCCTGGCACCAAGAACTGTGTTTACCTCATCCGGTGCCGTACCTGCAACGCCCAATATGTAGGCGAGACCCGGAACACTCTCCTCACCAGGTTCGCCCAGCACCGCTACAACGTCTGTAGGGAGAAGGAAACACAGATCCCCCTGGTCAGACACTTCATCCAACATGGCTGGCCTGCCTTGATGGCGACGGTGCTGGAGTCCAACCCGGGCTGCTCCACCGCAATGAGACGCAGGACCGAGAGAATCTGGATGCATCGACTGGGTACCATACAGCCGGGGGGCTTGAATGTGGGGGTGGGTCGGGGTATTCGTGTTGGATGACAGTTGATGGCCTGTGCACTTGACGTCGCCGCCTTTGGCGGCGCCGTTTGCTTTTTTCTGTTCCTAACCAGCCCGTGCCTCGCTGTTGACCCTCCGGATCCCCTTCCCTCCCTCCTGGACCAAGGCACAAGGGTGCCTCGGTGCGTCGTCCCTATTGCATCCTGTACTCTACTCTACTGTTTTCTTTTTCTTTTTGTTGTTACTCTTTTGATACACTATTTATTCTGAACCACATTCCATATCGTGTTGTTTACCCTATAGGGTTTAATTCTTACATACTGGTTACAGTGGATGCTTCTTGTATACATGCTTGGTAACATTTGTGGTCCCGTGTGTTCCCATTCGAGCCGTAGGTTTCCTGTTGTTTTTGTGTTTTTTTTGTTTTTTTGTCCTCCGCCCCTAGATCCCCATTTCCACCTCATCCTGGCCCTCGCCCTCCCCTGTCCTCTTTCTCCCTTACCCTAACCCTCACCTCTACCCCTACCCTAACCCTTGCCCTTACCCTAACCCCAACCCTTACCCTGACGCCTGACCCCAACCCCTACCCTAACCCCAACCCCCAACCCCTAACCCCTAACCACAAACCCTAACCCCAGCCCCCAACCCCTAACCCCAACCCCTTACCACAACCCTAACCCCAACCCTACTAACCCTAACCCTAACCCTACTAACCCTAACCCTAACCCCAACCCAGGGAGAGGCCTACATACCCACCGTTCTGGGCGCGACGTCCCCTCTCACCGTCGAGGGACCGCCGTCCCGACATTATGTCCCGGGGCCGGGACCGCTGGATGCTTGAGGGTATGATGGACCGTGCACCTCCCCCCCTCCATGCTTAACGGAGGGGGTCCCCCCTCCGTCACCGGAGGGGTCCTCAAACTCTAAACTGGCCAGTGCCTCACCCGAGAGCCTTCCGGCGCGACCGCTCCGGGATCGGGACCAGAACCTATGCGGATGTTGCCCATGGTCCGGACCTGGATCGGGACGGCCATGAGGTCAAGCGGCTCCCTGCGGATCGTGAACTAAGACTTTTAATCAGAGAGCTGTATGCCTTTATCAAGGCGGTGCACCATTTGCATAACGTCACATCTGTCTCCGGGGGGACGACACCCTGCACCATCGCCAGAACGGTGGACACGTTGTCCACCATGATCAAGCCCGCTGCCCCCACGCCGACCACGCGCCTCCTGATTGAGGGGGCCGCGAGGGAATGGGGCCACAACGTATGCATTCTCCTCAGACAGCACTATGAGGACTGCATTGAGGGACTGTTGGGGGGCCTCTCCGGCCTCCTGACGGACGCATGGAGAGAGGCTTTCCGGGTGGCGACCCGATGGGCCAGAAGAAACCTCCCGCGTCTCACCGATGACACCGTCGCCGCGGCGGAGGCCCGACTCTTGGCTAGAGTAGAGGGGGGGGAGAGCGGACCGACGCCTCCTTCGGTTCCGCTCGTCCCATCACCGGGACCCCTTGCATCGCCAGTGCCGGTGCCACGACCCAGACGCGCGTCACCGCCATCGACCGGAGCCCCGCCCGACAACTGGACCCCGGAACCAGACCGCGGGCGGCACCGACGCCGTGCTGGAGATGCCGCCGCCGACCCAGGAGCCGTCGGATGATTGGCGCCTTCCTCTTCATCCCCCTCCTCCCCCCCGGGAACAGAGGGTTCCCAGGGCGGCCAGGAGGGGTTCCCTCCATTGCCCGCTAGAGGGCGGCAACGGACCACCGATGGCTGCAGATGACGGGGCGGGACCTTCAGTCCTTTCTTCTCCTGCTCCCGTTCGGAGTTACCCCACGTCCCAGTTCGGGGAGCTCGGCGAAGTGGTGGGACACAGTGGACCTCCCTCCACGTCACGGGACCCTGCTGATGCTGATTCTGAGTCCCAGACCGACAGCGAGGAGGAGTACCTGACGGATGAGGACGTCGAGTCTGTTACTTCGCAGACCTACCAGGTGAACACGCACCCACACACACAGCGTAAACTCATGGACTGGCACCTGGAGGTTTATTGCAAATGGCTGATAGTGGGAGACTCTAACCTTGCCCGTCTCACGGACCATGACGTGCCCGATCTTCAAATAGACAGTTTTCCGGGGGCCCATTTCCGTCATGCGCAGGCTTTGTTTGAGAAAACCGTCCCGATAGAGGGAGTGGTGGTAGAGACTATTATCCTGTCCTTCGGGATTAACAGTAGGTCTAACAAGTCCAAAGAAACGACCATCAGGAATGCGCAGGCGGCTCTTAGGGATGCGAGGAAACAATTTCCCTCGGCTCAAGTGTTGGTGCAACAGGTGAACTTTTCTAAGAATCTCCCTACAGAGGAACAAGAGAACCTGTTGATCCTCAACGACCACATAGAGAGGAACATGCCCTACGTTCCTCTTCTTCCCGACGACCAGTTCTCCACTCAGGACGACGACATTCACTGGACTTCGGCTACCGGCAAGGCCTTCCTGGACCACTGGAGGGCGGTATTATACCGCATGTCCCCCTGATTCCGACACAGGTGGGGGAAGAGCTGGCTAAAGTACAAACTGTTATTAACCTGTCTAAGACCTTTACCTTGTCCGTATCGCAGTCTGCTTTGTTGAATAAGGGCTTGTCTTTTGTTCCTACCTGTACTTTGGGGCGGGATTTGGATAAACGGTTTAAATGTGATTTACAGGGTTATCATAGGCGCATCAAATTAATGAGTTTCTTCAAGGATGATACTCACATCATGTTACCTTTTGGAGGTCCTTCCGACTGGACGCCTCCTTCTGAGTCCATTCCTCAACATGTGCACGATTTGATAGCTCGGGATAAATTAACCGTTAAAAATCATTATAGGACCATCCTAGAAACCCCCAATACTTCACCATCCGGAACTCAAGCCCTTAAAGAACTCCAAAGTAACAGACAAATAGTTATTAAGCCAGCCGACAAGGGGCATACTGGACAGAGACCAATACGTCATGGAAGTAGAACGACAACTTAATGACACTACTTATTACCGTAGACTGGACAATCCAATTTACCTGGAAACTGTTTTACTGGTGACCCGTATTATAAACTCCCTCCACAGGAGTAAGTACATTAATGACAAACAGAGGAGGTATTTGATTGGAGATGGGGAGCCTAGACCCAGACGTTTTTATATTCTTCCCAAAATACATAAAGACCCGACGACCTGGACTATACCATTCGAAATTCCCCCGGGCATACCCATTGTTTCCGATTGTGGGAGTGAGACTTATGGTACGGCTGAATTCCTAGATCACTTTCTTAATCTCCTCTCTACCAAACACCCGTCCTACATAAAGGATACCTATCACTTTGTGGAGATAGTTAAAACGTTAATAGTGCCATCCGACTGTTATTTGTTTTCTTTGGATGTAAAGAGTCTCTACACTAACATTCCTATTCCTGCAGGCATCCAATGTGTTAAGAATATTTTCAAAAAATTCCCAGATCCGGAACGGCCAGACAGGCAACTGCTACAGTTGCTCGACATTAACCTTACTAGGAACGATTTTGAGTTTAATGACCGATTCTACCTGCAGGTTAAGGGGACGGGACGCCCATGGGCAAAAGGTTTGCCCCGGCCTATGCGAATATCTTCATGGCCAATTGGGAGGAGGAGGTCTTTAATAAATGCCATATTAAACCTTTAAAATATTACAGATATCTGGATGACATCTGGGGGTTGTGGTCGGGATCTGAATCTGATTTTATAGAATTCATGTCTATTCTGAACGCCCATGACCCGTCCATTCAACTCACCCATGAGCTCAGCCACTCTACTATTGATTTCTTAGACACCACTGTTTACAAAGGACCTCAATTCCGTTCTACTTCTACCTTTGATGTCAAAGTCTTCTTCAAAAAGACAGACACCCACGCCTTACTCTATAGAAGCAGTTTCCATCCTAGGCACACATTTGGCGGTCTGGTAACATCTCAAATATTACGCTTCCATAGAATTTGCACCAGGAAGAGTGATTTTTCCACTGCTGTGTGCATACTGTTCAGGGCCCTAAGGAGCAGGGGTTATTCCAGGTCGTTCCTGAGAACCTGTTTCAAGACCTTCCTGGCCACAAAGATGCGGATTTGAGTTAACCCTATTCCTCTGATCATCACTTATTCCTCTGTCGCTGAAGCCCTGAGTACCAGATTAAAACGCAATTTCGCTGTTCTCTTAGGTCAACAGGTACCTTTTGTTGACGCGACAGTCATCTCGGCCTTCAGGAGGAATAAGAACCTCGGGGACATCCTGGTCCGGGCCAGGCTGTCCTCCCTGGTTGTTAGGGACGGCCCTGTAGAGCGGGACACACATTTGATGGGGCTACGGTTCGTTCAGAACCTTAAAAACCACACCTGGTTCCAGTTAACACAGAGCTTTGCTCCTGACTCACACAATTGCATTGTTCCCGTTGTCCGGCTCAATTTGTGGGTGAGACAGGTGTTATGTTGTCCACACGCATGAGGCAGCACGAGGCTGACCTTCGCGGCGGGGGGGATCTGGACTCACCCCTGATCCAGCACTTCCTTTCGCATGGTCCTGATGCCATGAGGTTTGCTGGCCTTCAGAGGAACATCCTCTGGACATTGGGCCAGAGGAGGGAGAGGGAGGGTCATTGGATCGTGGCGCTGAATGCCACGCCCATACGCCCACAATAAAGTCCTTGCTGGACCTCTATTCTATTCAGATCCTTACCCTAACCCTGATCCTAATCCTAACCTTAACCTGACCCTTTTTCATGCCTAATTATAACCATAACGCCTTGCCTAATCATAACCATAACGCCTTGCCTAATCATAACCATAACGCCTTGCCTAATCATAACCTTAACGCCTTGCCTAATCATAACCATAACGCCTTGCCTAATCGTAACTATAACGCCTTGCCTAATCATTACCATAACCTTTATTTTTAATTTGGGATTTAACCCTTACCCTAATCTTAATCCTGACCATAACCTCACCCTACATCTGCCTAAACAAAACCACAACTCCTGACCCTCATCCTGGGACTCGACCCTAACCCCAACCCTAACCCTGACTTTCTATTTTGAGGGTGGAATTGGTTGTTGATGTTGTTGATTTGGTTATTAATAAAGTCTGTTCGGACCTTGGTGTGTTTTGGGGTATATGTGTGTGTGCGCGCGCACGCATGCGAGTGTTTTTATACATATATATTTGTGTGGTTTTTTTCTATGTGTGCGCGCTGGTCACGGGTCTTTCACCCGCTATTACGATACATAAGGGCTTTATTACATATTCCTTTTCTTGTAATCCGTTATTGTGTTGTCTATTTATACTCTGATATACTATTTATGTGTGTATATATACATATTCCCATTTGTTTATTTATATCTGATTGATTGCTCCTTTGTTTCCACTTGACCCCTCTGGGACACGGGAAGTTCCTCCCCCCTGGGGGTCATCCTAGCTAGCGCTTATGTGCCTATTACTTGCACGTGGCATATTGAAGCCTGACGAAGACCGAGTAGGTCGAAACGTTGTTTCATTTTTTGCCAAATAAAAGAGTTAATCTCAACCACGGAATCATCTCTTCTATAAGCTACATTATTTCAGGCCCTAGCTTTTCCTATTACTTTTTGAACAATAATGAGCAACTGGACCGAGGTGCGTTATGGTAGGCGTCGTCGCCGCTCCCGCTCGCCACGAGGTGCTAGGCCTCAGCCTCCACCTGCGAGCTATGGATGGCGCTGCTCGCCGCGGAGGGACCGGCGCTCCCATACACCACCTAGGACCGGACGGCCCTACTCACCGTCCCGGGACGGACGTCCCTATTCACCACGCGGGGACAGACGTCCCCGTCCACCGTCGAGGGCCTGGCGTCCACCTTCACCACGGGGGCCTCGACGCCCTATCCGGAGGCCCGAATACTCACGCGGTCTCTCTCCACCCAGGGAGAGGCCTACATACCCACCGTTCTGGGCGCGACGTCCCCTCTCACCGTCGAGGGACCGCCGTCCCGACATTATGTCCCGGGGCCGGGACCGCTGGAGGCTTGAGGGTATGATGGACCGTGCACCTCCCCCCCTCCATCCTTATCGGAGGGGGTCCCCCCACCGTCGCTGGAGGGGTCCTCAAACTCTAACCCTAACCCTCTAACCCTAACCCTACTAACCCTAACCCTACTAACCCTAACCCTTTTATAACCCTAACTTAACCGACAGGTGCAACACCTTCTCGCCCGTGTTCTGCTGAATCCGGGACTGTTCACCTGTCTTTCCTCCCCCTAGGACGCAGATCTGGAATCCTGCCTTTTATCATTTTATTCCTTTTTTATGGTCTTATCATTGAATTTTCTTTTGAAAAAACCTTTGAATCTCTTTTTATGATACACTTTTTAGGGTGGGGGCACAGGGGGAGGTCCTGAACATTTATCCACTCCCTCACCTTTCTCCCTACCACAAACACATCGTACAGCACTCCCCAATAAAACCACTGGATGGCAGCATTTTACCAAGGCATCGCCATATAGGGCAACCCCACCACTGTCATACCTGTCACTCTGGTCAACCAATCACCTCCAACAAAAATCTTTTCCCTCCAATTCCTGTCCCCTCCCACCTGTCAGGTCTCCCCTAACAAACATTTATAAAGAGCCACACGGTCACTGTGCTCCCACCCTAGCCTCTGAAGAAGTTGTTGAACAACGAAACGTCAGGTACCCTACTTTTAACCTTTTTTATTTATTTTATCACCCCCAGTTTTAACAAAGGCAAACCATTTTACGCCATGGGTAGTGATGGCAAAACGAGGCTTCATGAACCAATGAGGCTTTCCAGCCCAAAGGTTCACCAAAAGGTTCATTACCCGAAGCCTCATTGAATCGTTCTCTCTAGTGACACCTGCTGTGCAATATGTATATGACAGACTAAATATGTATGACAGACTAAATTAAGCCTGAGTCAAAGTATCCTGCAATGTCTATAAAATAAACAA
Source organism: Micromesistius poutassou (assembly GCF_964030765.1). NCBI lineage: Eukaryota > Metazoa > Chordata > Actinopteri > Gadiformes > Gadidae > Micromesistius > Micromesistius poutassou. The sequence goes on from NC_140286.1 coordinate 15,298,881, forward strand.
TTTTTGCCACTGCTACTCAATGAATATAAAGCGTTTGTATGGAAATATCATTTTTTTTGAGTGCTGTGAAGTTGATCACTCAAAATAAATACATCAATGATGTACACTGACACTGAATGCAATAGTGCTTATGGAACTGGGAGTGCAAAAGTGCTTATGGAACTAGGAGTGAGGAAAAAACTGCAATAGCAGAATGGGCAAATAAAAGTTATTGGTTTTTATTCAAAAAAATAAGCTTTTTCAGTGTTGGGGTTTAGCCGATTTCTTTTCTTTGACAATCTACTAATACTATGCTAATAATATTAGCAATTAACAATATTAATAGATAATGATATAGATTATATAGATATGTATAGCCTATAAGCCTATATAATAATAATATATATAATATTTAATACTAACCCTAAACTCAACTAGCCTACTACTTACACTATTCTAGTATCTATCTATCTATCTATTCTAACCTAATATAATATAGTCTAATGCAGTATAATAATAATAATAGCTGATATAATCTATGATACAATGACTGAACTTAACCACTAACTCTGACACTTAACCAACGCACACTCTATCTGATCACCAATACCAAACGCCAACTCAAAACCCACAAAATGCCGCGAGGTTCAAACCCTTTTTATGCAGTAGCGAAACTCAAAATGAATCAGTGACGTGTGCACTGAATCCGAGGCCTCGTTTGTCATCAGTCACGTGATTTTTACGGAAACGATACAAGCCTCGAATCGAGGTTTCATCTGGAACGCCTTCTTTTGCTCAACACATGCTCCGACGCCTCGCTTCAAACGTCACATCACTAGCCATGGGGCTTTTATTCATTTTATTCCTTTTTTAGAACAGAGTGGCTTAGCAACAATCGTAACAGGGCAGAGCCTTTTTATCTTTCTATCTTTTTATTCATTTGAATCCTTTTATTTGGTAAGCGCTTACCTGGGGTACTTTAACAGTTGAAAGAAACCAACTTCCCAGGACAAACGAGAAACAACAAACCAAAACCTCAATACAACCTCCTGCTGGGTCGGGAAGCCAACCAAGGCCCCACCAAACCAAGGACTAACCCAAACCATCTGGGGGTACCCAAAAACGGACCCCCCCAAAGGATACCCTCTCTCCACACATCACCTGTTGTCACTTGGGGGTAAGCCTATTTTATATCCCCCTGGTTTTAATCTACCCTGTACCCCACAATACATTTTTACTTTTTTTATTTCTTTTATTTCTTTTAACTGCTTTTATTCATTTCTTTGCTTTTATTCCCTTTTTATTATCTACTCTTGCCTGGCTGTGTTTTCTTGTTGAGTGACCATGTTCCACCAGGGTTCCAGATTTGCTGTCTTATCACATTCTAATGGAGACACGGACACACACACACACACACACACGTACAAACACACACATGCACTCCACACATACACCCACACAAACTACCTCCACTCACCCACATCACCAAAACATACTTTAAAATTATACAAGCAGTCCACCACCAAGCAATCATCTCCCACGCCATTACCACCAACACCCCACCATCAGGGATGGTTAGACAGGTGAATAAACTGGCAGAATTCATTAAACCTGCCTGCCCTAATCCCCACACTTTCAACAGGGTGAAGCGGAACACGGACGAGTGGCTTAAGCAGAACCTGATCATTTTAAATGAACACTACTCCTCTGTTTTAAACACCCTCCTCCCTACAGGCTTTCCGTTTGAGGGGGGCGCTTTTGATGTGGCTGCGAGGTGGGCACGCACCCGGTACAAGCACCGGTTCTGGCCCACTACCCTCCCCCCTCACCTCTGCCACCCCTGACCTCTCCTCACCACCTCCCAGATCCCCTAGCCCTCCCACCACTGCCTCAGCCCCCCACCCAACCACTTCTCCTACCCCACCCATCCTCCCGAGCCTCCGTATGAGGAGCCCACCCCCTGGTTTGCCCCCCAGAGCCCCTCGGGTTAGGAGCCGTCTCACCAACAGTCTGACGCTCCCCCCCACGGCCCAATGGGCCCACTATGGCAAGTACACCTCCCCCCCTCCCGCCGTCCAACCAGTGGTGGCTCTGCCGGCCGGAAACCCCGACGCCCATGACACCCTCTCTGCCATAGACTTTCCACCCCTCATCCCCACCACTCCCAGCAACTCTCCCACCTCTCCAGTACTTCCCTCAGCCCCCACATTAAATATCCCGGCCGGCAGAACGGTCCATGTGGAGGCCCAGGTCCTCACCACAGTCACCCACTCACTACTGGGTCCGCTGTCCTCCCAGCGCTCACCCACCACCAGCCCAGAGACAGCACCACCGGCACCTACACACATACATAAAGACACATAATCTCAGCCACATAGTTACCCTAGACTCCCCCTTAATAGAATTTGATATTAGTCCACCCCCCACTCACTCTGTTCCTCCTCCTCCCCCTGTAGATCACACTAAGCAGCGGCCGCCACCACAGGCCCGGACTGGTACAGGTACAGCGGAGAGACTCAACGAGGTGGCTAAACATAACACGATGATGATGGGTCAAAGCAAAGGGAAATGTCCCAAAAAGCAATCCCAATCTGAAGCCACCTCAAGTAACACTAAGTCTTCTCCACTGTCCGTCCAGTCCGCGAGCACACCCTCACAGCGCACCTCACAGCTTAGACCCCACCACGTCCCTAATTCGGCCATGTTAAGTCCCCGCACCATCACTCCCAAGCGCAAACGGCCGAGTGTAACCACCGACCCGAAGCCTCGACCGAACAAGACGACATTCAAAATTACGAGACACGATCCTACGGAGCATAAAGTCAGGGATTGGACTATTTGTTCCATCAAGCCCGTAGTGTTCCCTAACCCTAACCCTTACCTTCACTTTAGCCTGGCCTTGGGCCAACTCTAGCCCTAACCCTTGCCTTAACCTAACCAGGCCACATTTTTTATGGGACTTGCTCCTGACCATGTACTTGGCCATTTTCTGGGGTGGATGGGTGTTGGTGGGGTCTATTCTTTTGTTTGTTCATTTGTTTTACATTCTTTTGTTTATTTTGCTTTGTGATTATTCATTCAATTTTGTTTTATTGTATTTTCTTATTTAGTTTTTTTTTTAATGGTAGTGCACCTTTATTTTTTTACGTATTATTGTTTTTTACCTGTACTTGTGTGATTCCACGTTGTGATGTACTGTATATTTCCATTCCACAATTGTGATATATATTTCCATTCCACAATTCAGGTTTTGATACTCGATTTTTAATAATTTTTGTTTGAATGGTAGTGCACCTTTAATTTTTTTGTTTACGTACTATTGTTTTTTACTTGGACACGTTATTCCACTATTGTGATATATATTTCCATTCCACAATTTATGGCGTGATACTCAATATAATTTTTTGGATGGTAGTGCACCTTTAATTATTCCACTATTGTGATATATATTTCCATTCCACAATTTATGGCGTGATACTCAATATAATTTTTTTGGATGGTAGTGCACCTTTAATTATTTCAATGTTCCACTATTGTGATATATATTTCCATTCCACAATTTTTGGTGTGATACTCTATAATGTTTTTGGATGGTAGTGCACCTTTAATTATTTCAACGTACCATTATTTTGCGCTTTATTCATACCACGTAGCCATGGGTCATTGTAATTTATTCAGACTAATAGTATGTCACATGACCTGTTGAGATACTCGACATTTAATTTAATTTAGTATGCCCTCTCCTGGAACCGTCACCTTATCGTGGTGGAGAGGTTTGCGTGTCCCTGTGAACCTGAGGGCTGTGTTGTCTGGAGCCATGTGCTCCTGGTAGGGTCTCCCATGGCAGAGTGGTCTCAGGTGAGGGGCCAGACTAAGAATGGTTCAGAAAACCCCAATGAACATACAAAAAAGAGGAGGAGAGACCCTGCCCGGAGGAAGCCCGGGGCCCCCGTCTGGAGCCAGGCCCAGACGGAGGGCTCGCCGGCGAGCGCCTGGTGGCCGGGTTTGCCACGGAGCCCGGCCGGGCACAGCCCGAACAAGCTACGTGGCACCCCCCCCCTCTTCGCCCTGTGGGCCCACCACCTGCAGGGAGACCCGCTGGGGTCGGGTGCGCTGCCACATGGGTGGCAGTGAAAGGCAGGGGTCCCGACGGACCAGACCCGAGCGGCAGAAGCTGGCTCTGGGGACGTGGAACGTCACCTCACTGTGGGGAAAGGAACCGGAGCTTGTGAGGGAAGTGGAGCGCTACCAGTTAGATCTGGTGGGGCTCACCTCTACGCACAGTCTCAGCTCTGGTACCGTACTCCTGGATAGGGGTTGGACTCTATTCTTCTCTGGAGTTGCCCAGGGCGTGAGGCGCTGGGCGGGTGTGGGGATACTCATAAATCCCCGGCTGAGCACCGCGGTGTTGGAGTTTACCCCGGTGGACGAGAGGGTCGCCTCCCTACGCCTAAGGGTGGTGGGGGGGAAAACTCTGACTGTTGTTTGTGCGTATGCACCGAACAGCAGTTCAGAGTACTCGGCCTTCTTGGAGACCCTGAATGGAGTCCTGTATGGGGCTCCGGTAGGGGACTCCGTAGTTCTGCTGGGAGACTTCAACGCCCACGTGGGCAACGATGGAGACACCTGGAGAGGCGTGGTGGGGAGGAACGGCCTCCCTGATCTAAACCCGAGTGGTCGTTTGTTACTGGACTTCTGTGCTAGTCATGGATTGTCCATAACGAACACCATGTTCGAACATAAGGGTGCTCATAAGTGTACCTGGTACCAGAGTACCCTAGGCCGAAGATCGATGATCGATTTCGTGATCGTGTCAGCTGATCTGAGGCCTTATGTTTTGGACACTCGGGTGAAGAGAGGGGCGGAACTGTCAACCGACCACCATCTGGTGGTGAGTTGGATCAGGGAATGGGGGAAGAGTCTGGACAGACCTGGTAAGCCCAAACGGGTAGTGCGGGTGAATTGGGAACGTCTGGAGGAGGCTCCCGTCCTAGAGATCTTCAACTCACACCTCCGGCGGAGCTTTTCTAGCATCCCTGTGGAGGTTGGGGGCATTGAGCCAGAGTGGGCGGTGTTCAAAGCCTCCATTGCTGAAGCTGCGGTGGTGAGCTGTGGCCTCAGGGTCTTAGGTTCCTCAAGGGGCGGTAACCCTCGGACACTGTGGTGGACACCGGTGGTCAGGGAAGCCGTCCGACTGAAGGAGGCCTTCCGGGGTATGTTATCCCGGAGGACTCCTGACACAGTTGCAGGGTACCGGCGGGCTCGAAGGGCTGCAGCCGCTGCCGTGTAGGAGGCTAAGCAGCGGGTGTGGGAGAAGTTCGGAGAGGACATGGAGAAGGACTTTCGGTCGGCACCAAAGTGTTTCTGGAAGACCATTCGACACCTCAGAAGGGGGAAACGGGGAAACATCCAAGCTGTGTACAGTAAGGGTGGGACTCTGTTGACCTCGACTGAGGAGGTAGTCGAACGTTGGAAGGAACACTTTGAGAACTCCTGAATCCGACTAACACGTCCTCTATGATGGAGGCAGAGCTCGAGGTTGATGGTGGTTCATCGTCAATTTCCCTGGTGGAAGTCACTGAGGTAGTTAAACATCTCCGCAGTGGCAAAGCCCCAGGGATTGATGAGATCCAGCCAGAAATGCTAAAAGCTCTGGGTGTTGAGGGGCTGTCTTGGCTGACACGCCTATTCAACATTGCGTGGGAGTCTACAGTGCCAAAGGAGTGGCAAACTGGGGTGGTGGTTCCCCTGTTCAAAAAGGGGGACCGGAGAGTGTGTGCCAATTACCGGGGTATCACACTTCTCAGCCTCCCTGGGAAAGTCTACTCTAAGGTGCTGGAAAGGAGGGTTCGGCCGATTGTCGAATCTCAGATTGAAGAGGAACAATGCGGTTTCCGCCCTGGACGTGGAACTACGGATCAGCTCTTCACTCTCGCAAGGATCCTGGAGGGGGCCTGGGAGTATGCCCATCCGGTCTACATGTGTTTTGTGGATTTGGAGAAGGCATATGACCGGGTCCCCCGGGAGAAACTGTGGGAGGTGCTGCGGGAGTACGGGGTAAGGGGTTCACTCCTCAGGGCCATCCAATCTCTGTACTCCCAAAGCGAGAGCTGTGTCCGCGTTCTCGGCAGCCAGTCAGTTCCGTTCCCGGTGGGTGTTGGCCTCCGCCAGGGCTGCGCCTTGTCACCAATCCTGTTTGTGATTTTCATGGACAGGATATCGAGGCGTAGTCGTGGTGGGGAGGGGTTGCAGTTCGGTGATCTGAGGATCGCATCACTGCTCTTTGCAGATGATGTGGTCCTGATGGCATCATCGGCCTGTGACCTTCAGCACTCACTGGATCGGCTGGCGGCCGAGTGTGAAGCGGCTGGGATGAGGATCAGCACCACTAAATCTGAGGCCATGACTCTTAGCAGGAAACCGGTGGATTGCCCTCTCCGGGTAGGAAATGAGTCCTTAGCCCAAGTGAAGGAGTTTAAGTACCTCGGGGTCTTGTTCGCGAGTGAGGGTACAATGGAGCGTGAGATTGGCCGGAGAATCGGAGCAGCGGGGGCGGTATTGCGTTCGCTTTACCGCACTGTTGTGACGAAAAGAGAGCTGAGCCGCAAGGCAAAGCTCTCGATCTACCGGTCGATCTTCGTTCCTACCCTCACCTACGGTCATGAGGGGTGGGTGATGACCGAAAGGACGAGATCGCGGATACAAGCGGCCGAGATGAGTTTTCTCAGGAGGGTGGCTGGCTTCTCCCTTAGGGATAGGGTGAGAAGTTCAGTCATCCGGGAGGAACTCTGATTAGAGCCGCTGCTCCTTTGCTTAGAAAGGAGTCAGTTGAGGTGGTTCGGGCATCTGGTAAGGATGCCCACTGGACGCCTCCCTTGGGAGGTGTTCCAGGCATGACCAGTGGGGAGGAGACCCCGGGGAAGACCCAGGACTAGGTGGAGAGATTATATCTCAACACTGGCCTGGGAACGCCTTGGGAACGCCTCGGGATCCCCCCGTCAGAGCTGGTCAATGTGGCCCGGGAAAGGGAAGTCTGGGGCCCCCTGCTTGAGCTGCTGCCCCCGCGACCCGACCCCGGATAAGCGGATGACGATGAGGATGAGGAGTTTAGTATGCAATTCTTTTAATTATTTTTTTTCGTTACATACTCAATGCATGCCTACTTGGTAGACTGCCTATATTATTTTCCTTTCTCATATCACTATTACTTCCATAAGTTCACAGGAAGCTATTAGTTGCTTCCTCCTTACTTACTCAGACCATTAGTGCTATACCTGATGAAGACCGACTTCAAGGTCGAAACGTCGTGATCATTGCACCTAATAAATGGATTGATTCCAATTCAAAGAATAGTTTTACTTTTGACTTACACTTTTTTACAATAGCTTCGTTTAGTTTAGTTTAGTTTTTTGCGCTGTTATGAGCGAGTGGACGGAGGTCAGATACGGGAGGCGCCGTCGTCATTCCCACTCGCCGCGTGGAGACAGGCGTCCTTCTTCACCACCTTATGGAGTAAGACGTCCCTATTCTCCATCTAGGGACAGACGCCCACCGTCACCGCCGGGGTTCCGACGTCCTCTCTCACCATTTGGAGTAAGACGTCCCCACCGACCGTCCAGGGACCGGCGTCCACGGTCACCGCCGGGGTTCCGACGTCCCGTCCCGAGACCTGGAGACAGGCGCCCCTACTCTCCACCCAGAGAGAGACGTCTGTGCTCGCCACCTGGGGATCGACGTCCCCGCTCACCACCCGGGACAGACGTCCCCGCTCACCACCCGGGGACAGACGCCCCCACTCACCACCCGGGGACAGACGCCCCCACTCATCTTCCAGGGACCGACGTCCCAACGCCAGGTCCAGGGGCCAGGATCGCCGGAGACTCGAGGGCTGGATGGACCGTGCACCCCCCCTCCGTGATCGTAGGGATTATTTACATACCCTAACCCTAACCCAAAAGGACCTCACTGTTGGTTTAGGGCCATTTAATGGCGAGGCCCTGGAGAGAGCCCTTAGGTGGGCCCACCAACGTTATGGTAGACGTCTTACTCCCTCCATCACCTCACTACGTTCATTATTATCCATTTCAAAAAATTCATTACCACCTACTACTCCGCCACTTATCTCAGATACCGTAGCCTTCCCACCACTCCCTACACGACCACAGGTCACTCTAACACCGTTTAAATACCGCACCACATTAATCCTGCCTTCTAGGCCTTTGCCTATCCCTCCTCTTCTTTCCCTTCCGCCATTTTCTCTTGGTTTAACTCGCCGTTTCCCTCCCCCCTCTACAGCTACATCTGCCTCTCAACCACCACGCCATAACCGCCCTCCCCTACCACAACGCCTCCCAACAATCAGGTCACGTCCACCCCCTGTTATACCACCAGTACAGACCACCCTAATAGACACCGGCTCCCCTCAACCTATTTTGGTGACAACTCCTAAGTCTCCCACATCAGACCTACAACCCCCAATCCCAGTTCTCACCTCTTCAACTCCCAAGCCCAATCGTCTCTCCCTTGGAGGAGGCCCGGCCCAGGCACGACGTGGCCTTTCGACGTCGGCCTCCTCCTCGCCGACCTCGACCCCTCCACCACCTCCTCGGACGGAGGAGGCTGTCTTGGGAGTCATTAAACAAATTGATATTAGTAAGGGTGGTAATAAACAACCTAATCCTGTCACTTTTAGTGCCGAGATCCACCCCTGCCCTCTCTCACCTCCTCTAAAGACTCCACCTTCATCCACCTCCATCTCCATCCCACCTTCTCACCGGGCTCCATCTTCTTCCTTCCTCTCCTCTCCTCCATTAATCTTTTTCTCCCCCTCTAGACCATCAGAGGATAACCAACCCAGGTCCCCGTCTTACTACCAGCCTCGTATACATCCTCATACCAATCGGAAAGCCACTATGTGGTCTCTCCCCATCAGAAAACCCATCATCATCATGGGTGACTCAAATATAGCTCGCATACCCAAATTCAAACAGGACGGTATCCAGGCGGACAGCTTCCCGGGAGCGACACTCCGCCACCTCACCGCCATCCTCCTTACTGTGTGTTCACACCGCACTTCGCCCCGCGACACGTTTCAATGTTAAGTGAACGTAGAGACGCGTATAGGGCGAAACTTTTTGTCGCCGGGACCCGCGACAAGATTTGATTGACGGGGCGACAGTTTTCCCCAAGACGGGCGGGCGCGTTCACGTGGATTTTGTCGCGCAAATGAGCGACAGATGTTGCAGAAGTTGAAATATTTCAACTTTTCCGCGGCATTCGCGTTGAAACAGCCAATCAGCGTTCACTCTCTGAGTGACGTAGCGTTCACTGCCTGATCCAGATCAGACAGCAATATGGAGGAAAAGCTCATACTGGCAGTGTCGGCGTTTCCAGTCATCTTTAATGTCAGATGCTCCGAGTACAAAGATCGAAACAAGAAGATGAAGGCTTGGCTGGAGGTCAGCAAGGAAGTCGGGCTGGGTGGTAAGTTTAAAAAAATTACTTTACTTTAAAAGTTACTTTATTCTAGCTATCAATTGTATTTTACTATGAACCAAGCTAGTGAGTTAGCAGTTAGCACTCAACAGTTCAGTTCAGATTTCACAACGTAGGTTTGTTTCTTGTCAGAGGACGAGTGCAGAAGGAAATGGAAGGGGCTGAGGGACACGTACCTGAGGGAGAGGAGGAAGGAGGCAGAAGGAAAGAGGAGTGGGTCAGCAGCAGGGGCTTTTAAAAAGTGGAGGTTCTCTGCGATCCTGTCTTTCCTCGACCCGTTTGTTACTCCAAGGGAGACGAGTAGCAACATGGGGGTCGAGGAAGACAGGATCGCAGAGGACCAGGGTTCAGAGGCAGCAGCAGGGACAGCGAGTGAAGGTTGGTCGATAAGTGAACACACACACACACACACACACACACACACACACACACACACACACACACACACACACACACACACACACACACACACACACACACACACACACACACACACACACACACACACACACACACACAGCATGACAGATTCATGATTTGTTCTATAGATTGATTACAACCTCTTGTCACCTCAGAAGATGTCGCTAGCACAAGCATGGAGGAGGCTGCTGCTGCCTCTGAACCCACACCACCAACCCCTGCTGCTGACGCCACTCCTGCCACTCCTCTTATCGCCCCAGGTATGTCATTTAACATGAGAGAAATTACATTTATTGCATGCTACACTTTGTTTATGTGGTCATGAGGGTCCCTATGCATGAATTATGTTTTGAGTATGACTAGTTATGTATTCATAGCCTTTCATGTTGAATGTATTTTTTGTCTGTTTCCTGACCCAAAAATGTTGTCTCCTTTTCAAACAGTGAGAAGGAGAAGGAGAGTGGAGGGGAGGGGGGATGACCTCGAGCAGTGCCTCCTGGAGGTTTTGAGGAGACCGCCCCCACCTGCTCCAGCGCCTCCACCTCCTCCAGCACCTCTCACCGAGGACGAGCATTTTTTTAAATCTCTCCTTCCTTCCCTGCAACGATTGCCACCCCACGCCAAAGATGATATCAAATTCCAAATTCACGAAATATTATATGAAGCAAACAGTTATTATAACCCAGTTTTGCATAATTTGGACAATTAGGCCAGGTTCGCTGGGGTGACAATCGTTGCAGGGAACGATCCATTTTTATTTTTTCCTTTCTCACACACACACACACACACACACACACACACACACACACACACACACACACACACACACACACACACACACACACACACACACACACACACACACACACACACACACACACACACACACACACACACACACACGTCTTTCCATTCACGAACATATCATGTATAAGAGGCATGTATGGCTTGAGTGAGGCCATTAGAAAACAGAAGATTCCAGTGGCGGACTGGACCATACAGTTTTGACTGGACCGTGGGAATTTCGGTTATGGTTCTCTTATGGTTACGACGTTCAGATCGGTGTGTTTGAACTCACCGAGCGACCATCGCTACATTGCGCATGCGGAGCGGGAAGATATATAAAGAAATAAGTAAATTATGTTTATTATTTCGTTTTGGTTTCATTGTTTATTATAATTTCCGTTTCGAGCTGAAAATAGGAAAACAAACACCATTATTAAATTTTTGGTGCATAAAGAAAAAACTGAAAAACGAGATATTGACTTGTTTTTTCGTTTTTTGTTTGGATGAATGAATGGAATAATCAAATGATTGGATCATACACGGACCTTCTACCCATAATACTCTAGTTAAGACTATTATAAAAATATACCAGTCTTTATTCTACCCAAATACTCTAGTCCAGACCACAGAATACTTGGATAACATAATCCAATTACCTTCAACCATTCGATTCACTTCGAATGGCCTTTCTTCTCTCCTCTCTTCCCTCATGAAAGTGAGGGAGTAGAGGGAGGTAGAGTGTTCATGCCCGGTCCGGCAAGGGGTGAGTTCAGTCCGAACAGACTTCTCACCTTGACTCTACCTTCCCTAACCCTAATCCTAACCCTAGCCTAAGCCTAACCCTAACCTCAACCCTTTACCTAACCCTAACCTCAACCCTTTACCTAACCCTAACCTAAGCCTAACCCTAACCTAAACCCTTTACCTAACCCCTAACCCTAACCTAAACCCTTGATCTGATGCCAATATGATATGAAGTTTCAGGTTTTGATGCTGACAACAGGTCTTTTAAAATTCCTTCACTGCCTCTGAAGTTAGGGCACAGTCTACGGCGTATTGCAGGTATGGTGCAATGCCAGGCCATGATCTCTGGGGACAAACAGGTTGCTCAATATGCGCAAGAATTTCAGGAAGTATTCAAAACCCTTTGGAATGAGGCCAGTGAAAATCTGTGGGAAAAGGGATAGGAAGGTGCCCATCCTTTTGACTCCTGCCATGCAAAATGCCATGGAATTGCTCAGTAAAACTTGTGCAGATTGTGGTGTATTGGAGAACAATGTTTATTTTTTCGCTCATCCTGGACAGGACACATTTCTGAGAGGCCATACATGTCAGGGGTGGGAATCGAGCCAGGATCTCCAGATCCACAGTTCTACTCCAAACCCAGTGGGAGACAAGGAGGGTGTAGACTCAAGTGCAGAGATGGCTTAATTTAGTGGTATTTATTGTAACCAAGTCCAAAGGGCAAACACACAGAAGATCATAGAAGTTCAAAGTCAAAAATCTAACAAAGGCAAAATTCCAAAAAGCAAAAAGAAAACTAAACATAGGTAGACTCTTGGTCAAAAATACAAAGAGTTCAAAGCGTCGTACCAAAGGGCAAATCCAAGTGGGTAATCCAGAGAACAGGCAGGAGGGTCAAAACACAGTGAATCAATAATAATCTATCTTTCCAGGCTAAGCTCAGGTCAGGTCAGAGTTCAAAGTGGCACAACAAAGACTAAGCACAGAACATTGTCAGAGGAAGGACTTAAATACATGGCTTGATTGGTCATGTGACAGGGGAAACGAGACACAGGTGACAGGAGTAATTGGGACTGCAGGGGAACAGGAAATACCTAAATAGCATATGTGGAGCCACTAGGGGCCGCCAGAGTCCAAAATGCCAATAAATATCTCAGAACCATGACAATACATACATAAACAAGTATGCAAAGGAGAGCAATACGAAATACCCGGAGCGTATTTCTTCGACCAAGCTCCGAAAACATGTTTCCACCCTGTCGACTATTTTGAATATGAAAGAAACCGAAATGGACCAGCTGGCAGGGTTCTTGGGCCATGACATCACGGTTCATCGTAAATTTTATCGACTACCAGAGGGTACGCTCCAGTTGGCAAAAGTAAGCAAGGTCCTGATGGCTCTGGAGCGAGGGTCATTAATGGATTTTAAAGGCCAAAATTTGGACCAAATTGAGATCAACCCAAATGGTAATGATGATAATGATCAATTAGCGACCCAGATAGTGAAATGGAAGAGAACAACCTCTCAGCAGCGGGCAAGCGTGAGTAATCAAATGAACAAATGTGTGATATTTTCGGTTTTGCCGTTAGGTGAGCATTAGCTCCTGGCCTGTCTTAGGTTCATGTTGTACCAAGTTTTCTCATTTTTGCTGTCAAAAGCTTGCTGTGACCTTTACAATGGGGCGGTGGAATAACACCAGATTAGTGTTTGAAATACTTGCCAAAGATCGTCACTTACCCTCATCCATTGCACACCAACTAGCCTGTAGAATATACAGTAGCATTCACTGTTACACTAAGGTCTCTGTCATGATGAAGCTTGAATGTTATTTCTCTTTGGTAAGTTGCTTTGATAAAAGTGTCTGGAATATGACAAAGTGTAATTGTACCGGTATGTTTTGATTCAGGAACAACAAAGAAGAAGGCACGCAGGAATGTGGAATCTGGCTCACCTCTCAGAGAAGGTGAGTAAATATGACTTCTGCAACAGAAACTTTCTGACCACAACGAGCAGAACAAGCAAGTGAATGGCTGTGGTTAAGGAGGAAACATACTTCCTGGTGCGTAAGCTAAGGTAAAACCATCTGGCTAAGGTATTGCAGCTGTTTGGTTTGGTTTTTGCTTAGCTTGTTGGTTTGCTTGTAGGCTAATGTGTTGCGGTTAGGCCATGGTTTCAGCCTCACAGCAACGGGGGTGAATCATTCATAGGATATTGGAATGGTGTTTGGTTAGCTTTTAGGGCCCTTACATAGTCAACGCATCGGTACGCATACGCGTCCACAAGGCTACGCATCGCCGCATAATGGCGGCCGAAGCATAGCGATGCAAAACGTGTCGTCCCAATTTTTGATACGCGACGCGGCGATCCATGCAATACTATGCGTTGCCGGTGGGGGCGCGATACTGCAAGTATTGTACATTATTTCAACTATGTTATATTTACAGTAGAATATTTGAATAAAATGGCGGGCGAAGAGGAGAAATTATGCGAGCAAATACGTTTTTATCAGCATTTATACGATAGTTCGGCACAATTGCACTCCAACAGGAATGCTTTGGAGAATGCATGGAGGGAGGTTGCAAGAGCAATGGGAAAAACTGTTAAACAGGTAAAAATGGACTGGAAAGCTGTCCGGGACAAATATGCTAGAGCGCATAAAAAGTGGAAGGTAGCGTGCAGAAGTGGTGCAGGTGCAGTAACGTTCGGCTACCCCAAAATCTTGACACAACTTAGCTGGTTGAGCGAGTTCATAAGGCACAGGAGGACCGACTCAAATTTTCCGGTATGTAGGCATAATCAACGTGTGTGTGTGTGTGTCGCGAGTAGCGAGAGAGAGAGAGAGAGAGAGAGAGAGAGAGAGAGAGAGAGAGAGAGAGAGAGAGAGGCGCTAGCGAGAGAGTGTAGCGCGAGAGAGAGAGAGAGAGAGAGAGAAAGAGAGAGTGTAGCGCTAGCGAGAGAGAGAGAGAGAGAGAAAGAGAGAGTGTAGCGCTAGCGAGAGAGAGAGAGAGAGAGAAAGAGAGAGTGTAGCGCTAGCGAGAGAGAGAGAAAGAGAGAGATACTATGTTTTCAATGTATTTTGTAATGGTAGGCTATTTACTTGTTCAGGACATTTGAAAACAGATGTCTTTCTGTAGGCAGGCGAGGGAGACGATGATGAGGAGGAGGAGGAGGAGGAAAGGCCTAGGCCTAATGTGCAGGCAGATCAGGCACCTCCATCTACCCCCAACCCCGCCTCATCCATATCTCAATTTCCACTTCTATCTGACCCTCTAACCTCTACCTCTTCCACATCTCACCCTCCCACCACTCCGACACGAGTGGCTTCTGCTACCTCTTCCCCACTCTCTGACCCTACTACCACTCTGATGGCTTCTACCTCTACCTCTTCCCCTCTTCCACCCCACCCTCCCACCACCCCGACTGCAGTGGCTTCGACCGTTCCTCAGTTACCCCACCATCTCATCCCCCTACCCCGACATCATCAGCCTCCCGTGGTGGTAAAAGAAAACGAAAAAGCGTCAGGCCGAATATGGATCCATGCTAGACTGCCCTCCTCGATAGGCTGCAGGAAATTCGGCAGGATAGAGAGAAGGAGATGGAGAAGGCGAGAGAAAGGGAGAGAGAAAGAGATCGAGAGAGAGGGAGAGAGAGAGGATGAGGGAACGTGATAGGAATGACATTCATTCATTGCTAAGTTCTGCAACCTGCATTCTTGATGTTATGCCCACCAAGTATTTTAAAGGTGTCTTTGAGTGTCTGGAATACGATGTTCTTAAGATTGTTAATACCTCTCTGCTCTCCGGAATTTTCCCTACTACACTCAAGCATGCTTTAGTCACTCCATTGTTAAAAAAGAGCAACCTGGATCCACTGGTCACTAGCAACTACAGGCCAATCTCAAATTTGCCATTCTTGGGAAGATTTTTAGAAAAGGTTGTATATCAGCAATTACATGAACATCTGTCACAACATAATTTATTTGAATTGTATCAGTCTGGCTTCAGAAACAATCATAGTACAGAAACCGCTCTTGTGCGGGTTGTTAATGATCTTAAAATGAATTCCGACAATGGTAAAGTTTCTGTTCTGGTTCTACTCGATCTCAGTGCCGCTTTCAATACGGTGGACCATAACATTTTGCTTCATCGCCTTGAGCATTGCGTAGGCCTCAGGGGCACTGCTCTTAACTGGCTTTCATCCTACCTCATGAATAGATCATTCTCAGTCTCTCTTGGTGACTTTAAATCAGATCATGTTAGCTATCCATGTGGTGTTCCTCAGGGGTCCATTCTTGGCCCTCTCCTGTTCAATTTATACATGCTCCCACTTGGTTCCATAATTCCACAGCATAACATATCATATCACTCCTATGCCGATGACACACAATTATATGTATCTGTCTCTGCAAACCACCTAAGTCCACTTGAGGATCTTGTCCAGTGCATTAGTGATGTCCACCGCTGGATGACAGATAACTTCCTTCAATTGAATGAGGACAAAACAGAAATTCTGTTGGTGGGCCCAAAGGCACTGAGGCACCAGGTTACGTCATTACTGTCTTCATCTTCTGTGAAATCCAGTGAACATGTCAGAAACCTAGGTGTGATTTTCGACGAAGACCTTAACTTCCAAAAGCACATCTCTTTTATTTCCAAAACTGCCTTTTATCATCTACGGAACATTTCTAAAGTTAGATCACTTTTATCTGTATCAGACTCGGAAAAACTGGTTCATGCATTGATTTCTAGCCGCTTAGACTACTGTAACGCTCTTTTCCCCGGATTAACAAACCAATCACTTAATAAACTTCAACTCATTCAAAATGCTGCAGCCAGAATTCTATCAAAAACACACAAGTACGATCACATCACTCCGGTTTTAAAATCTTTCCACTGGCTCCCAGTTAAATATAGAATTGATTTTAAAATTTTACTTATTGTTTTTAAATCTCTTAACAGTGCTGCCCCTCCCTATGTTTCTGACATGCTCACCCAGTACACACCTGACAGATACCTCAGATCCTCATGTAAATCTCTTCTCAATATTCCACGTATACATTCAAAATTAGCTCAAGGTGCTTTCAGTTTTTATGGTCCAACACTATGGAACTCTCTGCCCATTGAACTCCGCACATCTCCAACCACATCTTCTTTTAAGCGCAATCTTAAAACATACCTGTTCTCGCAAGCTTTTAATTAGGTTTTTTTTCTTGTTTGTTTGTTTGTTTGTTTGTCTTAACAAATTGGCTTCTGTTTTAATATGCACTAACTTTTTGTTTGTTTTAATATGTACTCAACATGTATTGCATCTTGCTTTTATCGTGAAGCACATTGAGTTTATGCTTGCCATATGAAATGTGCTATATAAATAAAATTGACATTGACATTGACATTCACGTCACCTTTACCAATTACCTGTGCCAGTTTATGCGAACCCTTCCACAGCGGCAAAGTGCTATTTTGATGCGCAACATCAAACAGCTGATGCGGGATTATGAGCTATTTTAATGATCTATACTTCACCCGATATTGCTTCTGTTACTGGAATTATTTGTTAGTGTTACCCTATTGGAATTTGTTATGTAATGTTTTGTGTTCATGTTCTGTGTGAAACATAAGTTCAGTAGCCTCTTAGTGAATTAGATATAATGAAATAGCCCACTGACACCATTTTAAATTTGTTTTATAGCCTACTGCGTGCGTGTATGGTGGGTCAAGTTGCTGTAGGCCTAATTGATAAATAAACCCCTTTTCTCTAATAATGTTTCCTACTATATAATTTCTGTGGACATTATGCGCTATAGCTTTGGCTATAGGCCTACACTTATAGTATACTAAATAATTAATTCATCTATCAGGGCAGTAGCTTGTTGTATAAACATTTTATATGCATACCCAATCGTAGCACATTGTGCTGGTTGGGAAACACGGCAGCATCTGACAAAAAATAATCAGCCAGCTGCTCCCTGACAAGTGCCGCTCTCTGAGATGGTCTGGCTCTGCCGACCGAACACCGTGGTCCGTCGACCATATTCCGGTCCCCCGCAACATGCTGCCTCCACTCTCCAGGCTGGACCTCTCCGGTGTCAGCGGTCGTATCCACAAAGGTGGCGGGCATGTATCTGGCTCGTTCGGTGGATGCCAAGAAGAGAGCCACGCACACCTTCACAATCTTCACCGCCTTTTCAGGTTGACAGTCAATCGGACGGCCAAAAATTTGGAAGCGCGCAGCCAATATGCCAAAGGCATTCTCCACCACGCGTCTCGCCATGGCCAGTCGGTAATTGTAGATGCGCTTCCTATCCTGCAGGTTAGTGCCTTTAATGAGAAGACAAATAAGTGTCATGCCGGAACACAGAACAGATGACTTGGTTGACTCCAACTTTACATGGCTATGGGATAGTAATGGTCAACTGTGCCATTGCGCGCACTGTGTGCCTGCCTGGGTAGGCTATGCATTTTTTTTCGTTAGACTAATTCATGTATATAATTAAAACAATAAATATGTAAATCTATAAACGAGCTAACACACCAGAAGCCAGCCATACAAGACCCGTGGGCGAATCTTTCTCTGGACATGCAGATTGCTTTAATGTAGCCTGGGGTGTTTTATCCAAGAGACCTGCATTTATTTCCATCAGCTACCAATTCGTTTTAAATTACCTGCACAGGTCGCATCAGATTATCCTGTGGAAAGGCCTCTGGCCTATGATGATATATTGTCGGGGTGCGAATTATAGGCTCACGGCAACTGAATAGCCTACAGTGTCATAAGGTTGGCTATATTGCACAACAGGTAAACAGCGCCTTTGCTTGTGCCCTGCTTTTTTTTTTTTTTTCATTAGACCGATGGTTTTTTTGTTAGACCGATGTATGATCATCATTAACAATATTATATATAATAATCAGTAAACGAGATACAACTAAGCCAGCCATACAAGACCCGTGCGCGCTTTCTTTGTCATTGCTTCTGGGCTTTATTCAAAGGCTACCTGCGTTTATTTCCATCAGCTATCAATTATTTTTATTCTCACCTGGATAGGGACGCATCAGGTTCACCTGTAGGGGAAAGGCCTCATCCCCCAGGAAAAAAAAAGGACTGGGCGTTGTGGTGCCTGGTAGGACAGCAGGGGCGGGTAGATTGAGGTTGCCTTCTGCCAGTCTGGATCCGAAGGCACTGCGACCCAAGACACCTCCATCGCTCTCACGCCCGTATGCGCCAACGTCGACATAAATGAACCTATAGTTGGCATCAGCAGCAGCCATAAGGACAATTGAAAAAAAAAACCTTTGTAATTATGGAAGTCACTTCCCGATCGTGCTGGAGCTCTGATTCGAACATGCTTCCCGTCAATCGCCCCGACACACAGGGGAAACTGCCACTGCCTCCAAAAGTCCTCCGCTATATCCTGCCACTGACCGCGGGAAGGAAAGGCCATGTACTCCCCCTGAAGGGCGTCCCAGATGGCAGAACTCATCTCCTCCACGATGCCCGACACAGTGCTGGTGCCCATCTTATAGCTGGCCGAAAGAGCTTGCAGGCCGATGCCGGTTGCCAGGTACCTCAATGTAACCGCAAGCCTTTGGGAAGCCCCGATCGGGTTCCGGTGGTTTTGGTGAGAGTCCGGAAGATATCGGATGACTCGCGAAACGAGATCATCAAACTTTTGCGCCGACATCCGGAAGTACTGGAAATGCCTCTCCTCGTCCAGGCTTCGCATTGGAAGCACCAGAGAAACAAATTCCCCATCCTGGTCTCGTGTGGTATTTAAAGGGCACACATACCACCGCCTATCTCTGCGCTGCCTGCGTTGCTGCCGCCGATGTAATAGGAGCAATAAAATGCACTCTTCTTCCGTAGCCATTTTGATAGGAATGTCA
Source organism: Micromesistius poutassou (assembly GCF_964030765.1). Lineage (NCBI taxonomy): Eukaryota > Metazoa > Chordata > Actinopteri > Gadiformes > Gadidae > Micromesistius > Micromesistius poutassou. Next base: position 15,318,186 of record NC_140286.1, read on the forward strand.
CCCGCGAAAACACCAGTGACTCTGCTGCCACCCGTGGCGTGAGCGGTGTATTGCATGTCATGCATTGCCCGCAACGTTTGCGTATGCTGTGTAGACTATGAAAGGGCTCGCGTCGCTTACGCGCGTTGACTAGGTAAGGGCCCTTAGACTGGTACGTGTATGGAGTCAAGGTACATGTCCCACTTTTGGAAATATTTTTCTGTCCTGTCCTGCATCCTATATGACATCCTTTCATATGCAGACACTTTTCCTAATTCAGTCATCCATTCCTGAACAGGTGGTTCTCCTGGTTTCTTCCAGTTCCTAAGAATGATTTGTCGTCCAACCATAATAGCAGTTTGTATCCAGTGCTTCAGTGGGTCAAAGCACATATTGCCTTTTTATAACATTGGCTATGTAACAGTGAATCTTCTTCCAATATTGATTAATCCTGGGGCATGACCATAGAGTATGTACCAGTGTACCTTCATCCATACCACACTTCCAGCAGGTTACTGCATCCTTTAAACCAAGTCTGAAAAGCCTACTCGGGGTCCAATAGAAACGTTTTAGAACTTTAAATTGAATAAGTCTCACTCTCATATCCCTTGACATTATTCGATAATTAGCGCAAATTGAAGCCCAATCCTGTTCATCATATGATACCCCTAAATCTCTTTCCCAGATAAGTCTAAGGGCCGACACACCTCCATCTCCTCCAGACTCCATCAGCATCTTATAATATTTAGCTGCTTCATGACCTCTACCAAATACCTTGAGAATGGGGGGGCTCTCTCCGGAGGCAGTGCCCAGTGGGCCAGATGTCTCAAGCTAAATGCATAATAATAATACAATAAATTTGGGAACCCTAAAGGCCGCAGTATACTCGCCGTTCCCAAGTTGTCACGGGAGCGCTGTGACTATTTATACTCGCGCTGGTGGCCGCGACACTATTTGCAGTCTTCTCCTGAACAAAGGTGTCGCCACTGAGGAAAGGCTACCGACTTTTCACTATTTCCATGCACTAGAAGAAGAATAAAACGTAAACAATGGCAGAGCTGGCAGCAGCAATGATGTCACAGTCAATGTCGGCGACGATATTGGATTCTATGGATGAGGAAGAACAGCTGCTTTAGAGTCTTCTTGCAAAGTCGCGAAGGAAATGAAGGTGGTGTGTTCGTCCTTTGCATCACGCCAGACATAAGTATGGTGAATTCAATGTCGTTGTAAAGCCAATGCAGATGATGGACGAAGAGAAGCACTTTGAGTACTTCAGGATGTCGGCACACCGATTCGATTACCTACTCCAGCGGATCAAGCCTTTCATCAAGCATAAAATAACTCAACTCAACCCAGTGAGTGACTTGCCGTCACTCTCAGAGTCCTAGTGTCCGGTACCAGTCAGAATGCAGTTGCTATCTCGTACAAACTAGGGACGACAACTGTTTCCCGCATAGTTTCCGAGGTGTGTGGTGCCATTTCCTAAAGGGGCTGATTGGAAAGACATTTCTCGAGACTTTTGGAGAGTGTGGAATTTCCCCAACTGTCTGGGCTGCATCGATGGAAAGCATGTCACCATCAAAGCCCCAGCGGACGCTGGAAGTGACTACTTCAACTACAAAGGTGCACAGTCCATCGTGCTTATGGCCGTGTGTGACGCGAGATATCGTTTCACCGTGGTGGATGTCGGTGCTTTCGGCCGTGAGAGTGATGGGGGGATTTTTCGAAGCAGTGAGTTTGGCGCTGCTCTTCTGCAGAACACCCTTCAACTGCCACAGCCTGCGCACTTGCCAGGGACCAACACCAACCTGCCCTATGTGTTCCTGGGAGATGCTGCGTTCCCTCTGAATGTGAACTTGATGCGGCCATATCCAGGTATTTATCTGCAACATAATGTTTCCATGTTATATTAATTTCAGTAATGTAACGTTGATATTTGGGTTCAGTTCACTGTAATTGAAAAATCTTTATTTTCAACTATTGCAGGAGTCAATCTGGATGATGGAAGGAAAACCTACAACTACCGCCACTCAAGGGCCCGCAGGGTCATCGAGAACAGCTTCGGCATCTTGGCTGCACGCTGGAGGATTTTCCAGAAACCGATAGAGTTCACCCCCGACAAAGTGGTGGATGTTGTGAAGGCATGTGTTGCTCTTCACTACATGCTTACACACACGGATGCTGATGAGTCCTACTTGCAGATACATCCCACCAAACTTTGCAGATACAACATCACTATCAGGGGAAGTTCAGCCAGGTGAATGGAGGAGGGTCGTTGCTGATGACACCAATATGAGAGCTGTAGCTAGAATGTCCACTGCACGTGCATCCCGTGCTGCAAGTGCAGTGAGGGATGACCTCAAGACATTTTTTCAAACACAGCAAGGACTTGTTCCCTGGCAGGAAACAGTCATTCAGAGAGGTTGTCTGAACTGAAACAATCTTGTGTTGAATACTGTAATACAGTTGCAATAAAAGAGTTCTACTGATACTGGTACCCATGTCTTTAATTTCTTACACATCATTAGACATTCAGTTAGTTCACCAGGATGTCTCCCACTATACAGCATTATGGCTGTCATTATGACTTTACATTGATTCTACATCACTGCCACACCTGGTCAGCCATCAACATTCCAGTGTGGCAGCAGTTACCATATGAATAGTGTCCTCCCTCATGTGCACCTGGCTATCTAGTACTTTACCTTGCTATTATTCTACAGCAGTTACCATATGAATAGTGTCCTCCCTCATGTGCACCTGGCTATCTAGTACTTTACCTTGCTATTATTCTACAGCAGTTACCATATGAATAGTGTCCTCCCTCATGTGCACCTGGCTATCTAGTACTTTACCTTGCTATTATTCTACAGCAGTTACCATATGAATAGTGTCCTCCCTCGTGCACCTGGCTATCTAGTACTTTACCTTGCTATTATGCTACAGCAGTTACCATATGAATAGTGTTTGTAAGTATCCATCGTATTAACTTTTATATAATCATTACGTAGAACCACGGTTTATTAGCGGGGGGGGGGAGAATATATATATACACACACCACACAATAAAATTGAAAATATAAAGAAAGAAACGATAAAACAAACAAAAAACCTTAACAATAACGCACATTTAAATGTGCATCAACGTTCACACATTCTTTGTGGGTGCTGCTGGGTGTGCTCTAACATAGTTAGCAGCTTTTGTTTCAGCTGCTCATGCACCTGTGGATCCACACTCTCCATCAAGTCCGCAAAGGACTTTGAGAAAACCCGACACAGGAGACGCCGCAAGCCGTAAACACCTGTCCTGGTTCTCCTTGTATTCAGTCCACATCCTTTCCCTGTGCTCCCTGAGATTCGCTAGATGTTCTTCCACCACAGAGTGGTCCAGTGCCATCCGTCTCTTCCTCCTTCTTGGGGTACTCACAGAGAGAGATGACGAGGATGCCACTGCTCTCGGAACAGCATGGGTGATGGGGGAAAGTGGGGTGGCGAGGGCTGGTGAGCTCGACTGGCACGGTGTGGAGGATCTCGTTGATTCTGGGCTTTCTGTGGTCCCGGCTTCCGAATCTGACAGATCCTGAGCCACACAGCTGTGAAGCCTCTGTCGCTTGGTCGCACATCTGTGAAGCCTCGGCCGCTGGGCTGCACGTCTGGATTGATGTAAAAACAACAACGTTAATATATAGGCCATGTCAAATCCAACAATCAGTTTTAACAAACCTTAATTTAAACGTTAGGCTATTCAAAGTTTAGGCTTTAAAAAAATAATTAAAACTGATTCATTGATTAATAATTAAAAATAATTAATAATTAAAAATAATTTAAAAAAAATAATTCAGACACAAGCAAATTAATGCAGATTTGACACCAGCTGATTGAACCAAGAATAATCAAAACAAACATGTTCTGCTTACCTGAATATTTGTTTCTGTCAGCCTGTGCTTCACAAACTTGCACAGCCATGAAAGCTCCTCCAGTATAGGTGCAGGCCTCTGTCCTCCTGTAGCACCGCTTTTTGTAGCTGCCTGCGACCTCTTCCTAGCTTTTGCAAATTGGTCGCGGAGGTTTTTCCATATTTTGCGACATGTGGCCTCATCCTTTCCAACATTAGTTGCGATTTCTCGCTATGAATTTATGCACCTCTGGGCATCCCTGTGTTCTTTCATTGAAGTATCATACAGGTGCCTATAGAGGTGCACTTGCTCGGAAAGCTTGCCTTCGAAATGTTCCATCTTGTGCTTCCGCTTTGTCGCGCGCTACTAAAAGAAAAAAAAAAAAGAGTGGTGCGCGACAGGGCTTAAATCCTGTGGCGCCGGCGATATCGACGTCATTTTGACGTCACATTGTCGCGCGACAACTTGTGAACGGCGAGTATACTGCGGCCTTAAGCCACAACTATTAACTGGCCTTGGTAATTTCTTCATATTCATACGGGCAGGCTTCCCATTCCAAAGAAATGTTTTAAATAGGCTATCAAATCTTTTAAAGTAACTGTTCAGAATTTCTAATGGGAGAGAGTGAAGTAAATAATTAATCCTGGGGACACATTGACTTTTCCCCATAAGGACAAGTATAGTGGCGACCACCGTTTTACATCGATATCCAGTCTCTGTATTAGAGGGTCAAAATTTACTTTAATAATATTGTCAAATTGAGGGGGGAAAAGAATACCCAAATATTTTAACCCCTGCATGGGCCACTTGAATCTGCCTGCTTGGAAGAGAGTTGTCAAAACTTCGTTAAGGGGAGAGCCTCCGATTTATCCCAATTCACCTTGTATCCTGAGAACTTTGAGAAGGTATTAATTGTATTTAACAAAGAGGGTATCGATACCACGGGGTCAGATACCAGTAGGGATTTGTGGACTGAACCGTTAAACGTCACTCCCGGAAAATGATCATCCCCCCTAATCGCGGCTGCTAAAGGTTCCATCACTAAGCAGAACAGCAGAGGGCTAAGTGGTGACCCCTGACGTGTACCTCTACCCAGCTCAAAATATGGAGATGTGTACCCATTAGTTTGTACTGCTGCCTCTGGCTGTTTATATAATAGATGCACCCATTTAGTAAAGATTCTCCCAAAGCCAAATATTTCTAATGTCCTAAACAAAAATCTCCATTCCACCCTGTCAAGCGCTTTTTCGGCGTCGAGTAAAACAGCAGCAATTGGCGAATTTGAATTTGAGACAGCCCACATAATATTAATAAAACGTCTAATGTTATCAGCCGAGTTACGTTTATGAATAAAACCTATCATGCACAATCGAGGTCATTACCTTCTCAAGTCTATTTGCAAGAACTTTAGACAAAATCTTGGTATCTAATGGGATAAGAGAAATCGGGCGATAGCTCTTACAGTCACATGGATCCTTATCCTTTTTAAGAATAAGTGTAATCAAGGCTTTTGATAAAGTATCTGCTAACTCCCCCTTCACAAATTCCTCATTGTACATACTGAGTATTGTAACATATTTCAGCCATAATATTCTCCCATAGCCACAATACTGAGTAAACATAACATAAGCTGTAAGACTTGCGCATAGCCACAACCAGGCAGCAGCTGATCATACATAGATGAAGGGGGCGGGCTTTTAAAGCCACAGAACACGCCCACCTCTACCTGCCTATTTAACTCGGACTCCGCCATTTTAGAATCAGAATCTCTTGGGCGGCGTATCGATTAGATGTAAAGCTTAGAGACGCTCTGCGCATGTTATATACCATTCCTCTCCTTTTGTTTCATAGACGATAGACAATAGACCAACCACCTTAACTCAATAAAGTGAGTTAAAAGCGATCCTGTCTCGGCGGCCTTTCCTGGACTAAAATATCATAACAATTGGTGACCCTCGGACGTGATTTATCCAAGGAAAGGCGGACCTAGACTGACCGAGCCGATCGAACACGGGGATCTGAACACCCCTGCCACGGGCCAACTAAAGGTAAGAACCTTAGGTGGTAGAGGCGATCAGCATTCGTTTTTGTGAAAGCTCCGTTATTCCGGTCCATAGTCATTACAGTTAAGCTGACGTAAAGATGAACGATCGTTGATAACTCTGATTAGGAATTAATTATAAATAATGATTTAGTCGCCATTATAAGACTAAACCGAGGAAACAAAGGGCCAGAATTGTATATATGTTTGTCTAATGTGATACCCGACGGGGTTTTAGAGGTGATCTGTCATAAAGGGTTTGTTAAGTTTTCGACGTGTCCGCGTTTTGACCGGGACATATTACAGATGAGCTAAATTGTTATCCAAGTTGTATTAAACAGTTCGCTGAGACCTCGAGGAACTGGAAAGAGTGTTCAGAGCATTGTCGAGTCGGCAAATACCATGGTGTTACTAGGCACACACGTGGTGGTGTCTCTAGGTCCCAGGGGATTAAGAAACTGTGCTCTTTGTGTCGGTGGCCATGTTAACGCATGTTTCTTTTTAATGGCGATTATGGTAGACCACATGGTTGAAGCATTGTTTAAACATTGGGGGATGGGAGACATTGTCGCGAAGACTGCTTATCACACCTAGAGGAGCTTCAAAGGGTAGATCACCATCTGGTTAACAAAGAGAACACCCCCCCCCCTCCCTTCTGTCCTCTCTATCTATCTATCGACCCCCCCTCACAACTCTCTCTCTCTCATGGATCAATCAATGGATGAAGTTATAATTATAACGTGCTTAAATAGTAAGTACTTCTCAAAGAAATGATCACTACCTCTAATATTCGATACAAGGCAGAGGACCCGGGGAATTCAGCATGTTATGGAAAGCGCTCCCTTCATTATTGTGTTCCTGCTTGAGAACCCCTGTCTGGAGGCCTTCGGCTGGCTGGATGTCTTGGGCTGACAGGGCTTCATGGCCGGGGTAACTCTTAGGGGCCAGCTCAGGGAACTATCTATCTATCCCCCCCCAACTCTCTCTCTCTCTCTCTCTCTCTCTCTCTCTCTCTCTCTCTCTCTCTCTCTCTCTTCTCTCTCTCTCTCTCTCTCTCTCTCTCTCTCCCAACACTCCATACCTCTCGATCCCTCCCCCAACACCCTCTCCCTCTCAGTAACTGTCTCACATACTGTCTCACTCACTCACACATATACGCACTGGCTTAAACACAGACTCACCCACACCCTGTCTCACACATAATTTCTAACACACACACACACAAACTGTCTCACTCACACACTATCTACGACACTGACACAAACACTCACTGTCTCACACACACACATACACACACACATTGTCACACACACACTACACACCCCTTGTTGACAACCCCATACTGTAATAAATTTTAAAAAACCAAAAACTTTTACTAATAAAATGATTATATTTCTTTTTACCCCATTATGTACATAGGTTGTAGGAGGTATTCATGCATTAAATCCGCATGCATTAAATTGGAGACCTCAGTTTTATTTGAAAACCGTGAAGAGATTTACGGTGGATTTTTAGGGACCGAGCAGAACCTGCAAGGTCCCTATTGTTATTGGTCTGTTTTTTATTATTCTTTTCCTTTACTTTCGACTGCATTTCCCCCCCCCCCCCGAACATATACGAAAACTCATTTTTATTTGCCACATTTGTGGGGACTGCTGTAACTTAGATATTCTATGCGTCCAATTCAGTTTGGCCCAAAGGTGGCGCTATACCAACTGTTCTAACGTACAAACTTTGCACAAGCAGCACTCGCCACCGGTTTGACCTACACTCATGAAACTTTGCACACACATGCACATCCTCATGATGAACAAAAAAGTCTCTTGAACTGAAAATTTCCGGGTTGCCAGATTTTCCGCCATTTTGAATTATGTTAAAAACAGCTAATTGCCTAAGGATCCCAGGTTTTTCGACTTCGACAAAAATACTTTGGCACATATTATCTATGGCCCATTACCTTCAATCTGACATAAGGATTAGTCTGTACAATAAAGTTTAAACCACCCATGAGCCAAAAGGGGTGTGGTTAAAAACGCTAAAATCTTTAATTGCTCATATCAACATCAAGTTGGACTCCTATGATGTTGACCCAGATACGAAAGTTGTTCAGATCAAGATCAGTTCAAATTCTGAACAAGATAAACTCAAGATTTTTTCTAATGGGGCGTAGCAACCAAATGGGCGTGGCCTGTCACTAAAATCACCACAGTTCATAGACGCAATATTTGATTTGAGTGGGATCAACTTAGTGGCCGTTAGGAACCAAAGTTCCAACTGCTCAAGTAAAATGAAGTCGATTGGAAAAACAACATGGCCGCCAGAGGAGGGTAAATCACTCTGCGGAGACCGTAATAGTTATGAATATGAAATTCACAGGACACGTGTAGACTAGTGCCTGTAGCTCACATACCTAAATTCGTGGTTGTCATGTTTGTAGCGCCCCCTACAGGAACTTTAAAAAGCAGCCCCTGCGCCACGTTTCACCAATATGTATGAAACTCGGTATGCCCGTACAACATGCCAATACCTACAGAAAAGCCTCTTGGACCCATGCCCCAAAACCTACCGGAAGTCGGATATTTTCTTTTTTTCATTTTCACTTTCGGCAGCAAATTTCACTTTTGCGCCTTGTATTTGAACGAACTCCTCCTAGGGAATTTATCGGATCTGCTTCACAATTGGTCAATTGTTTCAACATATTAAAATAGCTGATTTTACTGGCCCTGTTTCTGCTTCTCTATCATATTTATAGTGTGTGATTTGCAAAACACGTATCATCATAGACATCATAAAGAGTAGATGTCGCATTGGGATATATATACATACACTGACTAGATATCGCATTCGGCTTCTAAGCATGCGTCAACAATGCCGCCATCTTAGGGCGGGGTAACCACCCACCAGAATGAATGAACGTCGATGTGGCAGAAGACCGACATTCATTCATTCATGTGGGTGGTTAGCCCGCCCCATGATGGCGGTGGCATTGACGTAGTTCCACTGACGCTAGAAATGCAGCAGCCATCTCGGATTGGCCAGTTGCGGAGCAGCAGAAGCAACCATGCTGTTAATTCAGTGCACCTGCCACCTGCTGGCGATCTATGGGCAAGACGCCTTCACAACTACCAACATCAAACTCAAAGACAACATTTGGAAAATGTATACTCTACATTAAATTAAAGAAATATTGTTATATGAGAGTCAGACTTATTGCGCTACATTAACACATTTTCCCTGTGGATGAACCTCAATCTTATAACTAAAGCATTAACAGAAATGTTTCTGGAGATTAAAATTAAGTTCTAAATTATAAAAATGTATTTTATACTGATATTATGTTAGATATGAAAATCTCAACAATTCATATTTCTTTTCTACACATAACCACCAAATAACCACAACACACAAATAGACCATATAAAAATTTATTTAAATAACAGGGTGTCGGTGAAATTCAGGGGTCGGGGTTCTCCTCCGCCTCCGCCTCCGCCTCTGCCTCCTTTAATTGATCTGCACACAAACAAAATAGATATTCTCAATTGTGACAGTAAAGGATTTATTCAATCTAATGTCTTGTTCCAAAAAATTCACACACACATTAAAACATAACAAACGTACCATCCTTCAGGAGTTGGATTTCAATCTCCAGCATCTGCACCTTTTCCAATAATAATTTAATTTGAGACCGCATGGCCTCGCCCTGGTGCTGTAATGTTTTGACCTGCTGGTCCGCACAGCGCTTTTGGCGTGCTGTGCGGACCATGTTTTCTAGGGCGAGGCCATGCGATCCCAGGATGGCATTGTAGGCCGCCTCTCTTCCTACGTTAGGATCCAGCACTGCATACTATGAACAAACAAAGCAAATATTAATAATTATATATAGGCCTAGACAAGTTAATAGAACTGTTTATCAACCACACTGAATAAAGTGTTTAATAACCCAACTCTTTCCTTTTTACCTACAATCATATTTTTACACCAATGTTTACCCAAATACAAATTAAAGCAGATAAATCAATAAAACTGTATTATGCTGTTGAGAACAACTGCAAATGAACAATATAGTTGTTTAAACACTCATAATAATAAAACCCCTATAAAACAATTTTTTTTTTCCATTAATACACAGGATCAGATGTTATAATCCCTTGTGCCAAAAGCCGAGGAAAACACACATTCAGAAGCCCCTGTCCAAACCAACCTTATAACCACGCTGGCTACTAAGCTACCAACCAAAGGTGAAAAACACGAGACAACTAGCCCAACTAACACAATCCACACGCTATTTCTATGCAGTTTCACACGTATGAATAATCTTTGACATCATAATATTTAACATGCAAGTGTAGTGGTGCCTGGTTGCTGCGGGGGAAAATCAGCTTTGCGCCGGGTGCAAACTAGCAACGACACATGCGTCGGTGTAGAAAGTCAATTGCGCCGGGCGCAAGATAGGGCCCTTCTTCTGTTTGGCGCACATGGCTAATTTGCATACGCGCACAGGACTGTCGGAATGGGAACATGTCGGACTGGCAGCATTACAGGGGCGCGATTACGGGCTGGCGGAGTTACATTTCAAAATCGCGTTCAAGTAAAAATAAATAAGAAAAGCGGAATCAATTTGCTCGTTGTTCAATCTGTGGCGCAGCGCCACACATTGGCCTATGTGTGGGAAACACTGACAGGCATTCCCAGCAATACAATTTGCAGTGCTCCTCGGAGGCTGTGAGCTACCGCTCGTAGTTGCTGACTTGAAAGTGGCGGACAAACCCTTTTCCCGGCTGGGACAGACTTGCTAGCTTCGGGGTCGGCCGACCGTTCTTCACAATGTCCAGCTTTTCTTGAAAAGTCTGTCTTGAAAATGGTTTTGTGAGCACATCTGCGACCAAATCAACTTCTTCTCCTCCGTCAGCCATTGTGGGTTGTTAAAACAGCTATATTAAATCTACTCGCAAAATATTTTACTTTGTGCCGGTGGCTATAGATGCTTTGCTGGCTCTGACTAGTACCTGTCTCTGACCATCCAATCAAAGGACGTGAAAAATATATTAAAACATAAGTCAGTGATTCTGATAGTGTTTAGGCCAGCAGAGAAGGCCTTGCTGGCCCTGACAGCCCACCACTGGTTAAGAGGAAGTAAACGTGTGGTGAGGATTTGATCTTTGTGAGATTGTACTGATCATCTGGAACACAGGTGAGGCCTTCTCTAGGTCACAAGTTTCTATTCTCTACATTATCTACATTTCTCTCTTCATGGAAATCATGGGAACACTTTACAACAAGGTTGCATTAAGTAACAATTAATTAACATTAGTTAATGCAGTCATAAGAATTAACAGTTCATGAATAGTAATCATTTAATAATGGTGTTCATGTTTACTAATAGTGTCCCCGTGAACTAAGTTTCCCATGCTAATAGTGTATAATAATTGTTATAAGTGCATTCACTACAGTGTTTCCCACAGACCAGGTAGCAACCTGAGGGGGGGGGGAATCAATTTGTGGCGCTCGTTGTTCAATGTGTGGCGCAGCGCCACACATTGGCCTATGTGTGGGAAACACTGCACTAATGTTAATGAATGTTTCATTAATGTATGGTAAAGTGTTAATGAAATCCAGATATTTATTTTCTGTAACTGAGGAGGACGTGTGAGGCGATGCATCAGTGACTGAGTGTCTCTACCTGCTGTTTGAACCATCAAGTGTCTCTTTGTATTTCTCTGAGCTTCTAGACATCACAGCTCTGTCCATTGTTTATATTTTAATCCAGTGGTTATCACTGAGTGAAGTCGCGGAACAGCAGCCTATCAGAGGTTAATCAGAGAGGAGTTTAAACAGGGAGGGGAACTGAACCAACTGGTTGGTTCACAGCGTCATCATTTCCTTGTTGTCGTGTCAGACGGTTTGGTTGCTGAGCACTTCATCGCAGCGGGGAGAAGACGAGGTACTGTAGTCAACACGCTCTGTCATAATCATAATTCATAGGTTGGGTTATATTTATGAAAACGTATAAAGTTTAAAATGTTGTTGCTTTTTAATCTGTAGCCACTTGACAATCCTTTTGTATGTCGTATGTTGTTTGTGTGTCAACATCTAGTAGCGTTCAAATGTATTCATCATCTAACTATTTATCATCTATACTATTATGATTTAAATATTATAATTAGCAATGTTATTATTTTTACTTGGAATATTATGATTATTAGGATAATGATATAATTGTATTATTATAGTTTTATTTATTATTACTATTATACTGATTATTATTATAATATTATTATTGTTATAATTGCCATGTTCTTTATAAAATCGCTGAGTCATGATCGCTTTTAACTGACTTTATTTGTTAAACGTCCGGTATGTTATCTACGAAGCAAAAGGAGGGGAACTGTATAAGCACGCATGGAGATACGCTCAGTAAGGCATCCGATAAATGTGTTACTTGGAGCGTTCTGGTCCCTTAAGCTATGTGTTGTGACTTTAATAATGGGCAGGTGTGGTCTCCGTAATGTGCTCTGATTAGCTAAGCATGGTGCTGAGCTCCCGCCTTTTGGATACCCGTATGTGTACTCGGTGCTGGTCCCTTGTGGCTATGTGTAGGTATTACAACTTGTTTTCGTGGCCTTGGTCTCTGGGCTTCTCAGACACCTGGCCTGCTAATATCTCAAGAATTGATACGTGTATGAATGGCTCTACACATGAGCGGATGCCTCCCTAGTCGCCGAGGACATATCTGGCCTGATGCATGCTAAAATAAGCTACAAAATTATTATTATTATAGTATTATTATTAATATTATAATGATAATTATCATTATCGTCGTTGTGTGTGAGGAAGAGGGTAATAGCTGGGGATCTGGGTGTGGTCTAAACGTCATGAGGAAGTCAGTTTAAGGTCGTCAGTCAGACTGGTTCAACAGGACAGAAAACCTCAGAGGAAGATTTCCTCATAGTGAGCGTATCTGTCTTCTGGTTCCCCTGCAGACGCACTTGAAGCCCTGAGACGTTCTGTGTGACTGAAGTTATCAGTGGTTTGTAGTAAACACTGGGCAGCGTCTCCACGTCTTTCCCCTCGTTGAGAGCAGCAATGACCGGCAATAAGCAGGTTCTACAAAAGCAGTGAATAACCCAAAGCTGAATGACCAGAGAAACAATGCGTAGTTGTGTTTGTGTCCAGGTGTCCAGTCTACTATGGATGAGGAGAGAGAGGAGGGGGGTCCTACCTCTAAGACCACTCTGTCTGGAGCACATGGCCGATGGAGCAAAGCTAAGAGGTAAGAAGAGGATCTCTCACTGTCTGTGACTGTTGTCCATCTCAGAGCTCAGCGGTGATATATCATGACTCCATCATTAGTCTGAGTAAAAGCTGTGTGTGTGTGTGTGTGTGTGTGTGTTGAAGCCCAGCACAGCAGGAGAGACTAGACTCCCCTGGAGCCAGATTGAGGATTAGTTTCAAGGACAGAGGGAAAATGTAAAAGCTCTATTAAAAAAAGGGCTATAATAAGACCACGTTGGCTATGTAATCGCTGACAACAGGGGACATTTCATAGTGGTTGGTGGAAACCGGGACATTTTAGCGTCCCAACAGGCTTTTGCTGGGACTCGGAACACGCAACTCAAAATCGGAACAGTCCCTGCAAAAAAAAGTCTGGTCACCCTATACTATAAGGAATGATGATCAGGTGGTCACCCTATACTATAATGAATTATGATCGGGCGGGTGCGGGTATCAATTGTTCAAAAAACGTTGTTTTGGGTGGATGGCGAGTGGATTATTGATATTAAGCAGCGGGTGCCAACTGCGGATGACATTACAGCTCATACCGAATGTTTTAATTTTTTTATGAATGAAGACACCCGCATGCAAAAATGAGTTCACGTCTGAGTGTAGGCCACAAACGTGATTAACTATCGCAAGTGCAAAAACGCCAACATATTCTTTATTATGCTGACCACTTGTTTTTTATCCTGATAAAAGCCTTGTAAGGACAGTTCCTCTGTGTCTTTCTTGTAGATCGCACCATCTTTCAACGTCTTCGTTTAAGGCGACTACATCATTGTGGCCAAATCCCAAAGTCTGGACTTACAGACTCACAGACTTTACTGGACTTTCTCACAAAGTTAGTAAGGCTTTAGGGCTGTCCCAACATATGAGCAAAGCTCAGAGGTAAGAAGAGGCTCTCTCATTGTCTGTGACTGTTGTCCATCTCAGAGCTCAGCAGTGATACATCATGACTCCATCATTAGTCTGAGTAACAGCTGTGTGTCTTTTGTGTTGAAGCCCAGAGCAGCAGGAGAGACCAGACTCCCCTGGACCTGGATCGATGATTAGTTTCAAGGAAAGATGGAAAGTGTTCGAATCAGAGTAAGAATCTTTCATTAAGATTACACAAAATGTCACAGTCAAACAGTCAACCATCCATAGATCCATCATGTGTAGCCACCCATTGGCTCACAATTAGAGCTTAGAGCCCAAAGAACTAAGGCCCGCCCCGACTCCTTAACTGTAATTATGAGCCCGAGCTATTAAATTAATTATTAAGTAATTATTAAACCCGACAATTGTATTAATACATTAATAACCTAAATAATAAGTAGGTCAACATATTGACTAGACACATGGCAAACTATATTTTTCTTACCCAGCGCTCGTCCGCTGGTTTCCATCAGCATTCCACTGCGCGATCATCCCTGTAGCGTATGCCCTCACACATTGTTGAAATCACATGCTGGATGCCTGTGATTTCAACAATGTGTTTGCTGACCACTTGTTTTTTATCCTGACAAAAGCCTCTTAAGGACAGTTCCTCTGCGTCTTTCTTGTAGACTGCACCATCTTTCAACGTCTTTGTTTAATGCGACTGCATCACCGTGGCCCAATCCCAAAGTCTGGACTCAGAGGACTTTCACAGACTTTACGTTCTCGCGAAATTAGTAAGGCCTTAGTGCTGTCCCAATGTCGGATTCCAAAGGGTGTGAGGTTTGAGTCCACACTTACCGAGCCCTTTCCGTGAGTCCGCATCAGTGCAGACTTTACCTAAGGGAATCACCCTCAGTTCAAAGCGGTGTGATGTTTACCGCGGAGACCATAGGGAAATCCGGAAATTAGGAAGGTAAACAACAACACGACGCAACTGTCAATGTGCAACCAGATGGAATTTCGTCTCTTTTTAGTGAGCCGGATCATTTGGTCATTTTGATCATTTTGATCTCTTTCGGCTCCCAAACGGCTCTTCATATCACCACTTATACCTTTATAATTCAGCTAAATGTAGCCATTTTGACTTATGATTAGTATGTGTAGGCCTATATATCACCTAAACTATTCAATACACATAAAAAATAAAAAAAAATCTAATATCAATAAATTTCTGTAGCCGAAAAAAAAACCTCTAAATGAAAATTCCCAAACCGGCAAGTGTCAGCAACATCTTTGTCATTAATCGTTGCCAAGGTAACATGTTTTTTCGTCAAGTGCTGTCCCAATCCCATATATACCTATCTGATCTCATGTGGCCTCACACACTCACTCATTTAAGTTAATTAGCACCTGAGATAAATTAAGTCTGTGAGTCCTTAGTCCTTAGTCCTTAGTCCTTAGTCCTCAGGGCTCTTTGGGATTGGGCCCATCTCTCCACAAGCGCAGCAACACCTCTACCTAAGCCCCCCCTCCCCCCGGAACCGCAGAGCCGTCTAATCGCATTTACATCAAAATGAAACCGCCAATGTGTGTAGGGTCCGGGAGGGTAAATTGGGGTGCTGGCTCAAACAGCCAATTTACCTCGGTCAGTGTAAACGGACGGACCATGCCGGGAAAAAGGCGTGCATAAGACGGGCATATTTGGCAGTGTAAAAACGTTGAATGGTATGATCTCTTCTCCTTTTACATGAAGCAGGTCTAGCAGACAGGGAGATCCATTATCAGCCTTTCTAGGCTGTCGCTATCTGTAAGATCACAATGTACCAGGTATTCAAGTGGTCAATATGAGACATAAGTGAATATTTGCAGATGATATTCTTGTTCTAGTCTCAGAACCCTGCCGTACACTCTCATCTCATTTTAAATTTGTTTTTAAATTCAGTTGTGTCTCCATGAAGAGTGACTGGTCTATGGAACAACCTGCTATGTTTGGAGAAGGAAATCTATTGAGAAATCTATTGTCTATTGAGCCAAGGTAAGGATCTGTCAGATTATCGACAAAATTCGACAATTCGACAATAAGTGAAAATTGGTGAAAAGCATAGCAGACAGAGTTAGGTTAGGGTTAGGGCTAACCCTAGCTCAATTCCGACAAGATATTGCGGCTCAAGTGAGGCAGGATCCAACAGTGCCAGTGAAATGAGGGAACATCGGGCCTAATTAAAAACTCTTAGAAATGTGGGAACATAAGGCTGTGGGAACATAGGGCTGTGGGATCATAGGCACGCTCCCGTCTCAGAACCCACCTGTACACTCTCATCTCATTTTAAATTAATTCATAAATTGGGCCAGCTGGCCTCCTGAGAACCTTCCTCTTCCAGAGCGCTCCATGGAGGGGAGAGTAGAACCTATTTACATTTGAACACACAGCTAGAAGGACATTTCCAGCTCATGAATCCATTATATCCAGCGTTTAGCTTTAGATTTGAACACTTAACACTTGCAGTAAACTACTTATTTTATATCTATAATGTATTAACTTGAAAAGCAATACAACATTTAATCTAAAAATATCTAGAAGTGTCCAGAAGCAGAGAGCAGACTCCCCTGCACCCAGCTGTGTCTCCATGAGGAGTGACTGGTCTATGATGCAACCTGTTGAGTTTGAAGACGGAAATCAGTCTACTGAGCCAAGGTAAGGATCTGTCAGATTATAAAATACATCATATCTAGAAGAGAACGGCTTCATTTATTTACAGCTTTAAAATAATCTGGAATCAGCAGAAAAGTTTCAAACAGACAAACAGACCTGGAACCGTGGTCACCAGAGCATCCCTCGTGGGGGAAAGCTAACATTACTAAGATGAACTGTTCTTCTTAATTACATGCTAAAAATTGAGCAAACTACACTACTACACAACATTTTCAAAATTTGTGCAGGAAATTGTTTTGGAATGGTAAATGCCCAAGATTGAGGGTACCTAAATTGCAAAGAGCTGCTGACCGTCGGGGTCTGGGAAAACCCAGTTACCTATAAGACCATTATACCTTTACCATCAGGCGTATGGTCCAATAGTCTCACTCACCAGACAGGAACCTCCTTGGTTCAGTATTGAAAGTACCCTTAGTAGACCCTCTCTTTAATGGATGTGGATATGGATCATTTAGCCCCGAATATTCTACAGCACCTTAGGTTCAGGTGAAACCCTAAACTACCTCCATTCACAGGCAGGGTTCTGGTTAGACCCTAAACTACCTCCATTCACAGGCAGTGTGAATGGTGTGAAGTGTGTGTCTGTATTTTCCACAGACACACACTTCACAGGCAGTGTGAATGGTGTGAAGTGTGTGTCTGTGTATTTTCCACAGACAACACCTGGAGAGGTCAAAGGTTACCAGTGGTCGGTGTGTACAGCAGCAACACATAGAGTTGAAGGTGTGTAAATTCTGAGTTCTGTAATGGATGACTGGTTTCCGACCCAACATATTCTCACTCTGAGTTCCACTGAGTACCACTCTCAAAATTCAACAGCTTCTCCATTTCAATCAATAAGACCCCTCCGCCAAGGTCAAGAATCTGGGTGTCATCCTCGACAGCACACTCCCCTTCCAATCACACATAAATAACATCACCTTGAGATGTCCTTGAGATCCTTGAAAGGCACCTTTAAATAACATTTATTATTATTATGACATGTGAACAACGTCTCTCCTGGAGCTAACAGTCTCCAGGCTTCCCTTTTCAGACCAGCAGGACGTGAATCCAGGACAGACGCTTCTGATGTCCTCAGTTAGTTCACAGTAAAGTTCTCATCGATGTTTGTTCTGTTCCAGCGGATCAAGGAGAACGCACACGCTTTTCTAGACAAGGAGGTGGAGAAGCTCTGCAGGGTTCTCTTCCCAGATTACCCACAATGCTCAGAGAGCCAGAGGGAGGAGGAGGAGGAGGTGGATGGTGAGGAAGAGGAGCAGAGGAGGCGTGCCATAGAGGGAGTGGTAGACATCACACTGCTCTGCATGAAGCAGTTGAAGCAGGAAGAGCTGGCCGACACGTTGTGGAGCAGTAAGATACTCTTATTTTGAAACAGAACATTAAGATACTCTTATTTTGAAAACAGAACAGTAAAACAAACAGAGCAGTAGGAAACGGTTCTTTTAAAAGAAGAGCAGTTCTATTTTGATATATTCTTACACTGTTGTTTTTAAATTTAGAAACTGTTGCCGCTGAGTGCCAACGTAAAAACAAGTCTCATCTGAAGGCGAAGACCCAGTGTGTGTTTGAGGGAATCGCTAAAGCAGGAGAGCCGAGACCTCTGAATGAGATCTACACAGAGCTCTACATCACAGAGGGAGGCAGTGGAGAGGTCAACAAGGAACATGAGGTCAGACTGATTGAAACCGCTTCCAGGAAACCAGCCAAGGAGGAAACACCCATTAGATGTGAAGACATCTTTAAACCCTTACCTGGAAAAGATAAGCCAATCAGGACAATAATGACAACTGAGTGGCCGGCATTGGTAAAACCATCTTAACACACAAGTTCACTCTGGACTGGGCTGAAGGCAAAACCAACCACGACATAGACTTCACGTTTCACTTACCTTTCAGAGAGCTCAATTTACTGAAAGATAAAAAGTTTAGTTTGGTGGAACTTCTTCATCACTTATTTATTGAAACCAAAGAAGCAGATATCTGCAGATACGACCGGTTCCAAGTTGTCTTCATCTTGGATGGTCTGGATGAGTGTCGACTTCTTCTGGACTTCCAGAACGACCCAATCTGGACTGATGTCACAGAGTCCACCTCGGTAAACGTGCTGCTGACAAACCTCATCAGGGGCAAGCTGCTTCCCTCCGCTCACATCTGGATAACAACGCGCCCTGTGGCAGCCAATCAGATCCCAGCTGAGTGTGTTGACATGGTGACGGAGGTGAGAGGGTTCACCGACCCACAGAAGGAGGAGTACTTCAGGAAGAGATTCAGAGACAAGCCGCTGGCCAGCAAAATCATCTCCCACATCAAGAAATCACAAAGCCTCCACATCATGTGTCACATCCCAGTCTTCTGTTGGATCACTGCTACAGTTCTGGAGGACTTCTTCAAAACAACCCAGGGAGAAGAAGAGGTGCCCAAGACCATGACTCAGATGTACAGCCACTTCCTGATGGTTCAGTCCATACAGGGGGACAGGAAGTATCATGGGAGAGCTGAAACAGATCCACACTGGAGTTCAGAGAGCAGGGAGATCATTGTTTCTCTGGGAAAACTGGCTTTTAACCAGCTAGAGAAAGGCAACCTGATCTTCTATGAGGCAGACCTGGCAGAGTGTGGCATCGATATCAGAGCATCCTCAGTGCACTCAGGAGTGTTCACCCAGATCTTTAAAGAGGAGTGTTGGCTGTACCAGGACAAGGTGTTCTGCTTTGTCCATTTAAGCATCCAGGAGTTTCTGGCTGCCCTTTATTTCTTCCTGTCCTTCATTGATACTGGTGTCAATATGCTCTCAAAAGAACAACTATCCTTCAGGGAAGATGAACACCTCTTCTACCAGAGTGCTGTGGACCTCGCCATACAGAGTGAGAACGGACACCTGGACTTGTTCCTCCGCTTCCTCCTGGGCCTCTCTCTGGAGACAAATCAGATTATCCTACGAGGTCTGCTGGGACAGACAGTAAGTAGCTCACAGACCAATCAGAGAACAGTGTCTTACATCAAGAAGAGGATAAGTGTAGATCTTTCTCCAGAGAGAACCATCAATCTGTTCCACTGTCTGAATGAGCTGAACGACCGTTCTCTAGTGGAGGAGATCAAACATTACCTGACATCAGGAAGTCTCTCCAGTGAATATCTCTCTCCTGCTCAACTGTCAGCTCTGGTCTTCATCTTACTGACATCAGAAGAGGAGCTGGACGTGTTTGACCTGAAGAAATACGCTGCTTCAGAGGAGGGTCTTCTGAGGCTGCTGCCAGTGGTCAAAGCCTCCAAAACATCTCTGTAGGTTCACTAATAACATGTATTATAATACACTACATTATAACAAAAGTTATAATTATATATACCAACCATCTTGCTAAACATCTTGTCCATACATCACAAATAATAATAATAATAATAATAATAATAACAATTAAGTAAAATAACGTAATAAAGTATGGTAATCAAAATAATGTGAAACAAACCATAACCCTTTTTTGTTTAAAGGCTGAACGGTTGTAATCTGTCAGAGACATGCTGTGAAGCTCTGGCCTCAGTTCTCAGCTCCAACTCCTCTAGTCTGAGAGAGCTGGACCTGAGTACCAATGATCTACAGGATTCAGGAGTGAAGCTGCTCTCTGATGGACTGGGGAGTCCACAATGTACACTGGAAATTCTCAGGTCAGTTTTAATCAATGTGAAAAGTTGTATTCCTTAAGGTTTACCCTCAGCAGACATTTACTGCTAGATGTTCCTTAAAATGTAAGTCATTGTCTCAAGCCTTAATATAACGATTGTATTCATGCCACTTAACATATTTAGATCTTTAGTTATTACCAGAACATTACATATGCTATCTATCTACTAATGAGTGTGGCTACAAACTGCTGAGTTTAGAGTTAGTAAAGTAGAATAACAGACTCTTCTGAAATTGTTTTTTGAAAACACATTTTATTCAGAGATAACATTTTTCAGAGACATTTAAATTTTGGATTTACACTAAACAAGTTTACATTAGTACACATTTCAGTTGTTTCATATTTTATAGATGATGTTTGATTTATTTATAATAACACTTTTATTTGTGAAGGCTGAATGGCTGTCATCTGTCAAAGAGATGCTGTCAACATCTGGCCTCAGTTCTCAGCTCCAACTCCTCTAGTCTGAGAGAGCTGGACCTGAGTAACAATGATCTGGAGGATTCAGGAGTGAAGCTGCTCTCTGATGGACTGGGAAGTCCACACTGTACACTGGAAACTCTCAGGTCAGTTTAACTTTTTTTATGTGCAAACAATCAAACCACACATTTTGATATGAGAAGACATTTAACCGATTCACAAAAATACAACAAGTTAAAACATTCAATGCAATTTTTGTATAAAAAAAATGAATTTTCGTTGACATGATAGTATGGTATAAGTAAAATTCATGTTTTTCAGAATGTTATTATGGTATAATATTTATTATTGTAATGTACTTTTTATTTTTGGATAATTTGTGATTTGTTAGGGAAAGGTTCTGACCATAAACTGTTTGTAGGCTGTCTGGCTGCCTGGTCACACAGGAAGGCTTTGATTCTCTGGCCTCAGCTCTGAGCTCCAGCCCCTCCCATTTGAGAGAGCTGGACCTGAGCTACAATCACCCAGGAGACTCTGGAGCTACACTACTCTCTGCTGGACTGGAGTATCCACGCTGGAGACTGGACGCTCTCAGGTATGGAGAGGACAGCTCACCACTCAGGGACAATGTCTCCTACAAGGGTTCAACACACTCATATTTGGAGCTATGGGTTAGCATGCAGCTAGGCATTAACATTGAGGTGGTTGATAGCGGTTGTAGGTTTCCCGCCAAAAAGCCAAAGATTATATTGCCGCTGAGTGTGTGACTCACACAGTCAGCTGACAAGGTTAGCTGTCTGTCGTTAATCAGTTAACAACGTTACGAACCACCCAGCCATCGGCGTGTTCTGGTTGATTATGTGCTTAATCACGAGTGAATAATAATACTCAACGTCATGAATACAGCAGAGCCATCTGCACACTCTCTTTGTAAACATGTGAATAATGTTTCCTGTTTAAAGGCAACATGCTGCTCTCTCTTTGTCTCCCCAGTGTGGAGCACGGTGGAGTGTGGAGGATGAAACCAGCTCTAAGGAAGTGTAAGTGTCTGTTTTGTTTGATTCATCTCAACACACACTAACTAAAGAGATGGAAAGTCCATCCACAGCAGGAGGTGACGTTGGTTCAGGCAAATCATCCTGGGAATGAAGATGATGTGGACACCACCTTCATCAAACAGTTGATGTTTAATAATCTACAGTATATTCTAGATTATAAAACGGGTGGCTTAAATCCAGCAATCTGATTGGTTCCCAACAGTTGTATATTGAGCGTATACACACAGCTATGACGCCCGTTCAGTTTACAAAGTTCAGTATCACTCCGCGCCTAACTTGATCTGTTGTTTATTCAGTCAGTGAAATGTTCTCATTATACCACAGTTAAGGGCCGTTGTCCCTTAAGGGGGACGGCGACCCCCTTAGCCTGTCGTGATCTATTGCTTAAATAATCTATGTTTCGGTTTGGTTTGATATTCGCTTCCTAGTGAATGTTAAGGCAACATGAAGAAATACTTACCGTAAGCAGCCAGCCGTACAAGGGCTAAAATGTGTGAGAGTTTGACCCCTGTGCGACTCTGTGCGTTTGATTGATTAGTTTAAGATACATTTAATATATTTGGATTGTTTCAGACGGACGAACAAACACAATGATATCCGTGATGATGAATTCAGTTTGACGATAAATATCCTAATCTTCTCAGTAGCTCAATAGCAGCCGATCCAAGTCAGGTTATTCTTAAAGTGTAATTCTTGTAATCTTTCGACATGAAAACACATAAAATAAGCCCTCCAGACACTTTTTTTCGTTGATAATCGAGTATAGTTTGCCTGGAGCAACGCTAACAACCCTTCAGGCTTCCATGTTATTGGCTAGGGGCACAGCAAACGCTTCTAAATCTGCATTTTTTAACCACTAATATTGCTCAAAATAGCACCAAACCTCTGCAGTAGCATGACCAGGGTCCCTACACATCAAACAAAGCATCAACAACTTAGTTAGCCTAGCGGAAGTTTATTAAAAGTTTCAAAAGTTTTTTTACAAGTCTGTGCCTTACTGGTAGACCCATGTTTACAGGAAGTCCATACTCACTGCTCGTTCCCACGTAAATGGCTACCATAAATAATATAATAGAGGTGCCAACACTCCAGGGATGGAAATTTAAACCCGCCACACGCCATATGTGGGTAGATTTGCATGCTGGCGGGTAAATTGAACTATGCCCGCCAATGTGGCGGGCATAGTTCAGATCGAATTTGCATATCTAATACATTCGTCATACGCATGCCAGTGCGCTTTCCACACAGTTCCACAACCATAAAGTTAGATCCATTTTTGTCGAACGCCCCTCTTCTTCTTCTTCGCCTTTCTTGTTGAACTGTAACTCGTTTTTACACTGCCAAATATGTCTTATGCATGCCTTTTCCCCGGCATGGTCCGTGCGTTTACACTGGTAAATTGAGGTAAATTGCCTGCTTGAGCTAGCACCCCAATTTACCATACCAGACCCTACATGTACATTTAGGGCATTTAGTAGACTCTTTTATCCAAAGGGACTTACAATAAGTACATTTGTCATAAGAAGTGAAACAATATATCGCCGTCGGTAAAGTAAAGATGTTCATAGAACCAAGTGCAAGTACTAACAATCGCCAGGCCAACCCCATTCCCCGTATACAGCAGTGATAGCTAGCTACTGCAGATGCTACACAACTAATTACATGCTACACAACATGCATGCACAACACAATTAAGTGCATGCTACACAATTAAGTACAATGAATGAATACAACCTGTATTAAGTGCGTTCATCAAGTGCCAGGACGTACAACAAACAGTAGTGCAACAGACAAATAAGGGACTGAATGGCTATGTAGAGTCTAGGTGAACTCTGAATAGGTGGGTTTGAGTCGTTTGCGGAAGCTGGTGAGCGACTCTGCTGTCCTGACATCAGCAGGGAGCTTGTTCCACAACTGTGGTCCCAAGATAGAGAAGAGTTGTGATTTAGCTGATCGACTTTTGGTTGCTCTTAGTGATGGCGGTACCAGACCTCCAGCTGAGGTAGTTGAGCGGAGGGATCGAGCTGGGGTGTGTGGTTTGATCAAGGCTTGGAGGTAGGGAGGGGCAGTTCCATCGACCGCCTTGTATGCCAGTACCATCATCTTGAATCTGATGCGGGCTACTACAGGGAGCCAGTGGAGGTGGCGGAAGAGGGGAGTCACATGGGAGAATTTAGGTAGGTTGAACACGAGGAGCTCTGCCGCGTTCTGGATACGCTGCAAAGGTTTAATAGCAGAGACCGGGAGTCCAGCTAGGAGCGAGTTGCAGTAGTCCAGGCGGGAGATGACCAGTGCTTGGACTAGAAGCTGAGCTGCTTCCCTTGTGAGGAAGGGCCGTATCCTGCAGATGTTGTAAAGTGCAAATCTGCAGGATCGGGCCACTGCGGTGATGTTGGCGGTGCAACATAACTGGTTGTCTAGTACGACACCAAGGTTTCTGGCAGTTGGAGACGGAGATACAGTGATGTTCTCGACAGTGACCAGTAAGTCCAAGTGTGGGCAATCTCTCCCTGGTATTAGGAGGAGCTCAGTCTTGTTGAGGTTAAGCCTCAGGTAATGGGCAGTCATCCAAGTGCTGACGTCTGCCAGACATTCAGATATGCGCGTTGCAATCAGGGCTCTGTCAGAGGAAGGGAATGAGAGGAATAGCTGGGTGTCGTCGGCATAGCAGTGATATGAAAAACCGTGTGATGTAATTACAGAGCCTAGAGATCTGGTATAGAGGGAGAACAGTAGGGGCCCCAGTACAGAGCCTTGAGGGACACCTGTGTCAAGTGTGCAAGGTTTGGACAAGGAGCCATTCCATGTGACTTGATAGGTGCGAATTGACAGGTAAGATGTGACCAGGATAGGGCCGATTTAGCAATGCCAAGTTCGGCGAGAGTGGCAAGGAGGATCTGGTGGTTCACCGTGTCAAATGCTGCGGACAGGTCGAGGAGAATGAGAACCGATGAGAGGGACGAGGCTCTGGCAGCACGGAGGGACTCAGTCACTGCGAGGAGAGCCGTCTCAGTGGAGTGTGCCTTCTTGAAGCCTGACTGGTGAGGGTCAAGCAAGTTGTTATGTGAGAGATAGGAGGACAGTTGGTTAGAGATGGCACATTCAAGTGTTTTAGAGAGGAATGAAAGAAGAGATACTGGTCTGTAGTTCTGGATCTCGGTGGTGTCAAGGGTTGGTTTTTTGAGGAGAGGCTTTATTCTGGCAGTCTTGAAAGACGCCGGAACAATGCCTGAAGTGAGGGAGGAATTGATGAGGGCAGTGAGAAATGGCAGGAGGTCGCCCGAGATGGTCTGGAGGAGAGAGGAAGGGATAGGGTCAAGAGGGCAGGTGGTGGCGTGGTTGGAGTTAACTATTCTATTGACCTCTTCGGAGGTGAGGGGGATGAAGTGGGTAAAAACAGAGGTGGGGATGGGTGGCGGGAGGATGGTGGCAGGGGTAAAAGTGGAGCTGATGTCCTTCACCTTCTGGGTAAAGTAGGTGACAAAGTCGTCAGCAGTGAGGGAGGAAGGAGGCAGAGGGGAGGGAGGGGTGAGGAGGGAAGAGAACATGGAAAATAGTTTCCTTGGGTTGGAGGCGGAGGAGTTGATTTTAGACCGGTAGAAAGTTGATTTGACTGTTGACACAGTGGAGGTGAAATCTGAGAGAAGGTGAAGATAGTGAGATAGATCATTAGGACAGTCTGATCTCTTCCATTTCCTCTCAGCTGCCCGCAGAGATTCAGACAGCCAAGGTGGAGGGGGTGAGGTTCGTGCAGGTCTGGAGTGGAAGGGACAGAGGGAGTCCAAGGAGGAGGAGAGGGAGGATAGCATAGTGTCTGAGGCTTCCTCAGTGGATAGTTGGGAGAATTGTTCGACAGAAGGTAGTGAGGACAGAACAGTTGAGGCAAACGTAGAGGGAGAGAGAGATTTCAGGTTACGACGGCTGGTGACAATGTGAGGGGTAGAGAGAAGGGAGGGAGAGGACCTCAGGGGGAGAGAAAAAGCAACAAAGTGATGGTCAGATACGGGGAGCGGGGAGACCGAGAGAGCGTGAATATCAGGTCAAGTTGGTTACCAGCCTTGTGTGTGGGGGGAGAAGGGGAGAGTGTTAAGTGGCAAAAAAGTTGGTTAGTTCTGGTGAGTGTAACTTCTCTGGCAGGATGTTGAAGTCGCCAAGGATAACGAGTGGTGTGCCATCTTCTGGAAAGCAGCTGAGGAGGGTATCCATCTCGTCATAGCAATCACAGAAGGGACCTGGAGGGCGGTAGATCACTACAATGAAGAGCTCGATAGGCAGGGTGACAGTGACAGCGTTCAGTTCAAATTCAGATCTGGGCAAGTGTTCTAGTGGAAGAACCTGGTATGACCACTTCAGCGAGATGAGGAGTCCAGTCCCTCTTCCTTGCCCCAATGGTCTTGGGGTGTGTGAGAATGAGAATGCGGTGGAGAGGGCAGCAGGAGTAGCAGAGTAGAGTTTTCTGGAGTGATCCAAGTCTCTGTAAGGGCCAGGAAGTGGAGGGTCACAAGGGATGCGTAGGCCGAAATGGAGTCTGCCTTCTTGACCGCTGATTGGCAGTTCCAGAGTCCTCCCATCACTTCGAGGTGGGTGTAGGTGGAGGGTGGTGGGTGGCACAGATTGGACGGGTTGCTGCGCCGAGCAGAGGATCTGTAGTGGCGTCTCCTCTGGTTGGAAATCCTGACGGTGATAGAAGTACGACACATAGCTACAATATGGCCGGCCTCCTAGGTCCTCCTCGAGGGACTCCCACAGAGAGACTCCCTTGGTCTTTGTTTCCCGGGTCTTCGTTCGTGCTGGATCCTGCCGCTACCGCTGACGCTAACCCTACACACATTGGCGGTTTCATTCTGATGTAAATGCGATTAGACGCTCCGCGGTTCCAGGGGGGGGGCTTGGGTAGAGGTGTTGCGGCGTTGTCTCTACAACAGAGACCATGCAGCGATATCAACATGAGTTCTAACTGGAGAGACGGTGAAATCTGCGACCTGCTGACCATCATGGGACAGCGTGGTCAGCAAAATAAAGAATATGTTGGCATTTTTGCACTTTTGCAAAAGTTAACCGCATTTGTAGCCTGCACTCAGAAGTGAACTCATTCTTGCATGCAGATGTATATGAAATATATGAAAAAAAATATATTGTGTATAAAAAGTGGCTGGTAAAAATGTTGAGTGGCTGGTAGATGTTTAAATCCACCTGCCACAGTGGCCGGTGGGCAAAAAAGTTAATTTCCATCTCTGCAACACTTGCTAGATATTCTCACAAACAGCCAAGTTTGTGTATCAAGTATATATCAAGTATCAAGAGGGGCACCTCTATTATATTATTTACGGTAGCTATTTGGGAGCGAGCAGTAAGTATGGACTACCTGTAAGCATGGACCTACTGGTAAGGCACAGACTTGTACGCTAACTAAGTTGTTGATGCTTCGTTTGATGTGTAGGGACCCTAGTCATGCTACTGCAGAGGTTTGGTGCTATTTTGAGCAATATTAGTGGTTAAAAAATGCAGATTTAGAAGCGTTCGCTGTGCCCCTAGCCAATAACATGGAAGCCTGAAGGGCTGTTAGCGTTGCTCCGGGCAAACTCTATACTCGATTATCAACGAAAAAAAGGGTCTGGAGGGCTTATTTGATATGTTTTCATGCCGAAAAAGACCCTGGGTTCAATTTTCGCCGGAATTACACTTTAACACAATGGACAATGTTTAACAAAAAGTTCCCCGTGTGCCAAACAATGTCCTGAATAAGAAGCAGTTGAGACCTCACCCTGCTTATACGGCAACACATGTCCTACACACGCCCTTTGTTAATCCGGGGCCCCGGGGCACTTGCTCCTGCCCCCCCTCTCTGCGTCCCTGGTGTCAGCCCCTGATGGTGTCTTGTTCTCCCCTCAGATGCCTGTGAACTCACACTGGACCCAAACACAGCCTACAGAGAACTCTCTCTGTCTGAGGACAACAGAAAGGTGACGCGGGTTGTAAAGGACCAGTCGTATCCGGATCACCCAGAGAGATTTGAATCCCATTACCAGGTGTTGTGTAGAGAGGCTCTGACTGGCCGCTGTTACTGGGAGGTAGAGAGGGAAGGACCTGTTGTGATAGGAATGACATACAGAGGAATCACAAGGAGAGGATGGGATGGTGACAGCGAGCTTGGATGGAACAACAAGTCCTGGATTCTTTATTGTCATGATGGTCGTTACTCTGCCCGGTTCAACGGTAGAGATACAGCCATACGTCTCCCCCCCCCTGGCTCCAACAGAGTAGGAGTGTATCTGGACCGGCCTGCTGGCACTCTGTCCTTCTACAGAGTGTCCCCAGGTGTAGGAGGGTCCTTAGACACACTGACACACATCCACACCTTCCAGTCCACCTTCACCCAGGAGGACCTCCTCCCTGGGTTTGGGTTTATGAGGCCTGTTTCCTCAGTGTCTCTGAGTCAGTTGTAGTGAGACACACACACACACACACACACACACACACACACACACACACACACACACACACACACACACACACACACACACACACACACACACACACACACACACACACACACACACACACACACACACTCAATCACTCACTCACTCACTCACTCACAGATTGTAGTCTTTTAAACAGAAATTGAATGTAAGATGTGTATTCTGTCGTCTCCTGGTCCTTTAGTGGTCAGTTTATAAGTCCTCTGCATGGAGGGTCACTTTACAGCCATCTCTGTGACTGAACACAGCCCAGTGTGAGTATGACTCCAAGATGGAGACATTGACTAATGCCTGTCTCCTTCTTATGAATAATCTCATAACAATAACACCAAGACCACACCCACTGGATAATAAACAATATGAAACTCCTCCCCTTGGTGAAGATACACCTGGACACGCCCCCTATAGGCCCATATCTGTCCTTCCTGGAAACTATGAACTATAAAAGTTAGTCCATCCAGCCTTGGCCAGGAAATGTTCCCCCATGTAAATGGTATGGCCTACCTGGCCTTGATTGGTCCACCTGGGACTAATTCCTTGGCTTATTTAATGGATGTCTCATTTTGTGATGGTGGTGGGTGAAGGTAGGTGCTGGCTTGATTTGAGGCCAGTACTAGGAACCACATGTTATGCTATGCTAATTTATGCTATGATTATGCTAAGCTAGGCTAAATTGCTAAAAGCTATTTTTTAAACTTTCATCCACATTTTGAACCGTGGATTTATTTTTGTCTATTTATTTTTGGACTTTTGTTTGAAGAAAATATACTTCACTCTTTTTTTTCCCAAACGGAATTGCCCCTCAATTTTTGTCCACGCTCTCCAGTCCAGTGAGTCGGTATCCCAAATACTCTGGTTGACCACGTCGCTCCCTCACATTGTGTGGCAGTGGTGGGACCATCTGAGAAACTGGAGAAACGAGGGGGAAGACGAGGAATCAGTGGACAGACAGGACGAGGGCCAAAGCTGGTGCAGAATGGAACAGAGGCCGTCCAGAGGTGATCTACTGGAATGGTTTCCTCCTCGAGGAAGAGATCAAGTGCACAGCCATGGACTTTCTAAAGACCCTGACAGCCTGGACACCTTCAAGCTTCGAACTTGGCTGACTTCCCCGTTGAAACTGAGACGGTTCAAACTGTCGGAGTCTGCCCACCCGTCACGACCTGTTGGAGTTTGTCCACGCGTCACAAACTGTCGGAGTCTGTCCACCAATAACTATGTGTTAGAGGCTCAGTTAAACTGAGTTAGAGGCTCAGTCAAACTGTGTTAGAGGCTCTGTAAACCTGTGTTAGAGGCTCTTTTAGTCTCGCCACCATGTTGGCATGGTGGTATTTGTAGTTCCATCGCAGTAGGGGGCAGTATGTTAGTCCATCCAGCCTCAGCCAGGAAATCTTCCCCCATGTAAATGGTCTAACTGCTGGGGTAGGAGCTGATCAGGGTGGAGAGATGTGTGGTGTTGACCATAGACATTATAAAGAGTAGACGCTGCATCGACCGCTACTGTCCACTCAGGACAGTAGCTCCACTCAGTGTAATCTGTTTGGCTGGTGCAATGAACTGTCAGTGCATTTAATTAATCATACCTCAATGAATACCAAACAGATTTTCATGCGGGTTGTTTTGCTGAAAAGGTCATACATGTAGCCATAATACAGGACACATGGTTCGGCGCGTTTTAATATTTTGTGGGCTTAACAGTAATAGAATATTCTGATATATGTCATATGATATATAAAATATATTTCCAGTCCAACTAGCAATCTGATTGAAAAATCGAATGCGTCTTCAAAAACTAAACGGGACAGGTAGTTTTTTCTGTATTTAGGCAGGGACAGGCAACCAAAAACGGGGACGTCTGGTCACCCTATGATATGTGATGTAGGCTATGACAGGTATTTTGCAAATCACACACTATAAATATGATGGAGAAGCAGAAACAGGGGCAGTCAATTTTAATACGTTGAAGAAATAATGAATATATGATTAGGCTATATATATATATATATATATATATATATATATATATATATATATATATATAATCCTAACCCAAAGTCCGGACTCAGCTGACTTTCACACACTTTGCTGCACATTCTCTCGAAATTAGTAATGCCTTAGTGCTGTCCCAATGTCGGATTCCAAAGGGTGTGAGGGTTTGAGTCCACACTTACCGAGCCCTTTCCGTGAGTCCGCATCAGTGCAGACTTCCCCTAAGGGAATCACCCTCAGTTCAAAGTGGTGTGACTAGGGCTGTAAAATTAACGCGTTAATTTTGATTAATTAATCACAGAAAAAATAACAGGTTAAAAAAATGTAAGCACATTAATCGCGGTCCTATAGTTCCCTCTAGAGTCAAAACAAAGTATTGTATATTTTTTGCTTGAGATGCATTGGATCTTGAGTGAGATAGAAATGTTTTTAATTTGATCTTAAAATGCACCGTATGTTAATGAAAGACATGTTTTTAATAAAAGAGACATTGAACTTTAAAGTCTATTGTTCATTGAATCACTCATCTGCCATCATTTATTTGAATTAAAAATAAGTAAGTATGCGATTAATTTAGATTAATTAATCACAGAGCCTGTAATTAATTAGATACATTTTTTAATCGCTTGACAGCCCTAGTTGTGACGTTTACTGCGGAGACCATAGGGAAATTAGGAAGGTAAACAACAACAAACAAATGATTAATAATTAAGAAAGTTGTAAATATTGAAAAAGATGTTCAATGAGGCAGCCATCTCCTGTGCCACGGCCGTGTGGAAACAACAAACAAACAAACAAACTTAAAATGAAAATTCCCAAACTGGCAACCGGCAAGTGTCAGCAACATCTTTGTCATTAAACGTCGCCAAAGTAACATGTTCTCTCGTGAAGTGCTGTCCCAATCCCATGTTTACCTATCTGAGCCCATATGGCCTCACACACTCACTCACTTAAGTTAATTAGCACCTGAGATCAATTAAGTTCCTGAGTCCTTAGTCCTCAGGGCTCACTTTGCGATTGGGCCTTGCTGTTGTGTTGACTGCACTTAAAGTTTCCGTCCAGAGCCTCTGCTGATGTGTCTCGGTCGTTTGAGAATGTAGGGGTGGTGGTGGTGGTGGTGGGGGGAGGGGCATAACCTCTCCGTTGCCGAGTACCAGAGCGGCCGAGTCACACCTGTAACAGATGCCGACTACCCTGGGCTAGCTGGAGGCAGTACGTGGTAAAATCCTCACACCCCCTAGCCTTAAGAACACTTCTAGCCACTGGGTTAGAAGCCTGGGCCTTAAGCTCAGTGGTTAGAGTGTTTCGTAGCGTAGTTCGAGAGGTGGCAGGTTCGAGGCTACAATCTGGCGGTCATGATGGAAGATGGTCAGCGACGTAGTCCAGCGGTAGATGGTCCCCAGGTGATGAAGCCACAGAGCCAGCGCGGATGAGGCAGAGGAATGAAGCCAGCAGGTTGCAGCTTCGCTGGAGACGGGGAAACAGCTGATCAATGCCGGGGTTCAGCGGTAAGCGAACACCCTCGGGGCGTCCGTGTGTTGGGGATGCAGCGTCCTCCGCGTTGACAGCAATCCCTGGGCGCAGGTGAGCATCCGGGAGAGCTGGCAGAGGCACGCCAGAGAGGAGTCCCGTGCAGGTGAGCCTTGTGTCGGCGAGGCTAGCCCAGAGGCTAACCAGTGGCAGACAGGTAGAGACTGTTTAACTGGTGTTTCAGTGTCGCAGAGAGTTAGATCCAACAGGCCGAATCAAACAGATGGCTTTGAAGTCCAGAGTTCATGCACGACAAAAGCAACAAAAATAGGAAATAATCACCAAAAAGTAGCGAAAACAGTGGAGGAGGCACGGAAGCAGCTTGCCAGCGGTCGTCGTTAAAAAAACATAAGGGGTAACAGTCGTCTTTTATTGGTGGTTGTTAAAAAAACATAAGGGGTAACACTGTCGTTTGTTATCGGCCGTCATGAAAAAAAGGGGTAACACACAACAGTGTTACCCCTTTTTTTTTTCTTTTTCTGACCACCAATAAAAAACAACAGTGAGCCTGAGGCCCGCTGGTAATAATAATACTGCAAAGCCTTTGCAGTATTATGAACGTTATGAACTGGGTGTCGGTGGCGACACCTTTTGGGATCAATGGGAACAATTACCGCTCATTACCAGCGGTGCCGCCAAAGAGAACAATCAAATATTTGAGGCTACCACTTTACAGTCTGCGTTACTGAATCAACCAAAGAAGAAGAAGCTAATAAGGCACGTCTAGGTGTGTCATTAATATACATCATCACACGCAGTGTGCGAATTATACCACGGCCTCTGGGGGAGCCGGCAGGGTGGGGGGGAAACTTCATTCATGGGCTGTGCAAACTTCAATCCACATGATAAAAAATAATCCACGGACCACCAAAGTAACATTTGACATTTCTTTGAGGGGCTCTAGCGCGGTAAAGACAAGCATTAGGCTACATATTTTCATGAATCATCATGAAATTTTATTTCACTTATTTTATTTTTATTTTACTTTCACTTATTTCACTTACTTTGAGAAAAATCATGCCCAAAATAGCATTTATTATCATATCAATATTTTAGAGCTCCCCCAAAATTGTCACCACTAGGGGAGCTATGGCTCCCCCTGCTCCCCCTGCTCCCCCTTAATTCGCACACTGATCACAGGGGAAGAGCCCAGATTGGCTCATTGTGGAGCCAGTGGTATAGTGAGAAATGGTGAACTAGAGTGGTTTGTAGGTGCTGGTGTTTGAAGTTGTAGAGGTGCTGTTTGAGTCGGGTGATCATGTGATCGGTGATCATGTAGTGTTTATGGCAGTGTGTGCATGTGATGATATAGACTATGTTTGGAGAATCAATACTTGGGGGGTGGAAGATGGGTAGAGTGGTGTGGCTATGTGGGTTGGTGATGGATTTGTGTGGTTTGAAGTGGTGTGTGATGGACGGTGGTGGTTGTGTTGGTTTGCGTGAAAAGGTGGAGGTGACCAGGAGATCCTTTAGATTTTTATTTTTCCGATAGGCTGATATGATTTTGTAGTGTTGTAGTGGTGTGTGTTGTTGTTGTGTGGCGGTGAAGTGGGATTTGATGCTGTGGTGTATGGAGAGGGTTCTATGGGAGAAGGTGGTGATGAAGGGTAGGATGGTAGTGGGGTGAACCTGTGAATTAGGGTGGGGGTTGGGTGTGTGGAAGGGGTAAAGGTTATGGTTGGGAGAGGGTTGGGGTTAGGGGAGGGGGAGAGGTTAAGGTTAGGGTTGGGGTTAGGTTTTTATAATATTATTCAGCTTTTGATGGTCATGTGACCCTGGGTGCACTGGCACACCATCTCCCAATCCTTTCATTTAGTTTTTTTATTTTTAATATATCATGTTTTTCATTTTTGTGTTTCATTTCTTTTTTTGCAGGGATTTAATAAAACGAGGAAGAGAAGGAGGAGCAGGAGGGGCAGCAGCTGGGGTCTGAGGAGGCGCGGAGCAAAGGTGAGTATACTTTTTATTCTATTTCCTTTTATGACCCCCAAGGGCGAGTCAAGAGGGAGCAGGGCACGGTGAAGGCCCAAGGGGTCGGGGCTCCGAGAGGCCTCCCATAGTGGGGCAGCCAGCACAGCAGTCGGGCCGATATAAATACACTTCTATTGGAATAAAAGAGGGGGAGATCTAAGGGCCCTGCCCGCACACGCATGCATATAAATATATATATATATATATATATATATATCCATAAATATATGTATAAAGAGACACACTCACACACACACACACACACATACATCCATGCATTCATACCCATCCATATACATCCTCTCATAAATAGTAAATCATGCGCATAAATACAAAATATATAATATATATAGGAATAAAAGGCGTGCTGGTTCCGGATGACCGCCAGCTGCCGAAAGTGGCTTTGGTGTGGAGAGGGGGCGCTTCTGATATCTGTGGAGAAGCGGGCCCGCAGGGGGAGAGGGGGAGGAAGAGGGAGGGGATGTGAGCAGGATGGGAGGAGAGGGAGGGGGCGGAGGAGGTGGAGCTGGTGTCTGCCGCCCCCCGGTGGCCCTCCCAGAGTCGTGTTGGGCCAAGGGTGTGGGTCTGGCCTCAATGGGGAGTGCCAGGGTGTTAGTCAGGCGGCTCCTCACTCGGGGTGCTCTGGGGGGCAAACCAGGGGGCGGGCTCCTCCTGGGGGGATTTGTGAGAGGGGGGATCTGGTTGAGAGGGGTAGGGGGTCTAGGAGGTGGTGAGGAGAGGACAGGGGCGGCAGTTGTAAGTAGTGTGTGTGTCTGAGGGTGGTGGGCCGGAACCGGTGCTTGTACCGGGTGCGTGCCCACCTCGCAGCCACATCAAAAGCGCCCCCCTCAAACGGGAAGCCTGTAGGGAGGAGGGTGTTTAAAACAGTGGAATAGTGTTCCTTTAGAATGACCAGGTTCTGCTTAAGCCACTCGTCCATGTTCCGCTTCACCCTGTTGAAAGTGTGGGGATTAGGGCAAGCAGGTTTAATGAATTCTGCTAATTTGTTCACCTGTCTAACCATCCCTGATGGTGGGGTGTTGGTGGTAATGGCGTGGGAGACGATTGCTTGGTGGTGGACTGCTTGTATGATTTTAAAGTATGTTTTGGTGATGTGGGTGAGTGGAGGTACACTGTAAACCCGAACGTTCAAAGTAATTAAATAGATTAAGTAGTGCATACTCAAAGTTTTAGAAAAAGTTATACTAACTTAATTATGTCAAGTTGGTGTAACATGTTCTTCCTTTTTGAGTAACTATTTTGTGTAAGAGTAAGCATTACTTAAAAACTTAATTTAAGTACAACTTAATAGAAATAAGTAATTACATGCTAAACCCGAATGGTTTAATTGGAATAAGTAGTGAAAACGTATCTGTTATTATAACTAACTAACTAAGACATGTTGAGTGTCAGTAGCATTTTCTTTCTTTTGTGTTTATTAAGATTATATATTTTTGTGGATTATGTAGGGCTGTCAACGAATATTCGAAATTTGAATATTCGAATAGTTTTTAAAAACAGACATTCAAATGTGAAAATTAATATTCAAATGTGGAAAAACACGGCGCCAGCTGCGGCGCGGACATGTCACAGCGAGTGATGTTGTGTTCACACCGCACTTTGTCCCATTTCGCCTATTCGCGCGAATAGGCGAATGTTGCCGCGCGACAAATCATAATCTGTCGCTGTGCATTTTTGTGTGCATTCGCGGGGCGAATTATTCGCGGGGCGAATTTTTTTTTTGCCTGGCAACGGTCATTCATGCCAATTCATTCTCATCAACCATGGCCGAGATGTGTGTCTGTACCTGTTGTGGAAGAGGGAGAGCCCGTCGTTTATGGGTTAATAATATAATCCGGAGGCGCACACCGCTTTGTGCCGTGATATTATATATATCGTATATATTATATGATATAGATATTTATATATTATATGTAGATATAGAGCGGGAGTCGCAAACAATCACTTTCTCCTCCAAGCTGCGGTTCACTGAACGGTTGAACGGTGATTGGCTGTTTTACGTTACTTCACCCAGGGAGTGAACTGATTGGCTGTTACGTGACGTCACCCAGGGAGTGAACGCTGACTGGCTGTTTTACGTTACTTCACCCACGTTACCCACAGGGAGTGAACGCTGATTGGCTGTTTCAACGCGAATGCCGCGAAGAAGTTGAAATATTTTAACTTTATTCGCGGGGCGAATTATTCGCGGCGCGAATCCACGTGAACGCGCTCGCCGCTCACGAGGAAAAATTTCGCGCTGTCAATCAAATCTTGTCGCGCGTATCGGCGAAAAAAAAATTCGCCCGATTCGCGTCTCCACGTTCACTTAACATTGAAACGTGTCGCGGGGCGAAGTGCGGTGTGAACACACCTTGAGAGAGCGAGGGGGAGAGGGAGAGAGAGAGAGAGAGAGCGAGCGAGAGAGAGAGAGAGCATGAGGTCTGCTGGCCATTAGTTCATTTACTTGTTTTTGTGAAGGTAATATGTTGCCAAATATGTTTAAACTTAAATAAACGACCTATACAAGTAGTTATGTCTCGTTGTATTAGTTTGTTCTGTTATTGACGTAATGCGTGTCATTGACATAATGCGCAAATATAGATACTCGAATTTCGATTTCATATCGAATATATGTTGTTGTTTTTTAGAGGGATTCAAACGTCATTTTTGAGCAATTGTGACAGCCCTAGTAACCACAGATTAAAATGATAAATGTAAGAGTATTTAGAAGTCTACAGTTTCTACGTAAATTCGTCTGACGTCACCCAACGTGAGACGCATGGTAAAGGTGCCATGTGTGACTCAGTGGGCGAATGAAAGGAGAGAAGGAGCTGCACACCTGAACGTCAATCCAATCTATACTCGTTTAAGCTACTTTTTTTCGCCAACTATCAGCACCATTTGATTAATTCTAAGTATGCAACATACAATTAAGACTTTTTAAAATATTTGTTTGGAATTTCAACGTGTTTTTCATACACGTAGGCCTACAACGAAAGTCATAGCCATGTAACTTGACACCGCATGGTTAGCTTGTTAACCAATTAAGTCGGGAGCTTGGATAATGCCAACGTTTTTCCACACTTTAGTTTAATTAATTTTCGGCAACTTATCAGTGCCATTTGATTGTACGTATTCAACATATAATTAAGATTTATTCAAATATGTTTGCAATTTCAACGTGTTTTTCCATACACGTACACCGAAAATCATATTGGCCATGTATATCGCATGGTTAACAGAACACGAGTCAACTGCCTGCCCACATGTGCTGCGTCAGTTTTAAAACAAACGACCCTGCTTGCAAGCTACCATGCAGTAAAGTTCAAGTGCGTCTGCTTTTTACAGTTATGTTAGTTTTGCTTGATGGCGTCAAGCACTAACCAGCACTGCTAGTTCCAGACGTTCCTGGCTGTTCGTCGTCATCATCTGGCAAGGTAAATATCGACGGAATTGCGGTTTTCACAAGCGCGGGTCTCTTCGCTCCTAAGGGGTTGGGTTCGAAGTCTTCTGGCTTGAAATGTAGACTGCACACCGTCTGATTTTTTTTAGTGCTTCAATGGCTGTGTCCTCTCCAAACTTCGGGTTATTGAGGCCCGTAGCCACCTTTTGCACAACTCCAACTCTTTGGGTAATCTATGAAAACTTAACT
The DNA here is from genome assembly GCF_964030765.1 of Micromesistius poutassou. NCBI lineage: Eukaryota > Metazoa > Chordata > Actinopteri > Gadiformes > Gadidae > Micromesistius > Micromesistius poutassou. The sequence continues at coordinate 15,355,735 of NC_140286.1, forward strand.
CTGTGTATTTTCCTTGTCCTGGCTGAACATCCCGGTACCATGCAAGTGCACACCATTTCGAAACACAAACGAGGAGTAATTCACTAATGAGTTTGCAAACTAACTCTTCACTAGGCGGTCTCGTGGTAGCGTAGAGTGGAGCTCAACTCTAGATCCTTGGTTGATAGATTGATGGGCGGAGTTCAACCATTGGTTCCCACAACAGTGGGAGTGGCCTGCGGATCTGAGCATTGCAATGCACTATGGGGATTGTTGTCTGCAATCCACAATCCCTAAAAAGTCATTTTCTCCGAAACATGAATGATCACATTCATCTGATCTTTCCTCATGATCCGCTAGCTGCCCGCCTCATAAGCAGGCCGTCAGAAAAACGTGTCTCTGTAGGCAGCCTGTGCTCCGAGATCACACACAAAAACAAATGGTACTACCAACCACTCCAAACCAAAATAAATATTCCAACCAATCACTGACGAGGGGTGGGTGTTGTGGAGGCAAACACCTACCCCTTGTCGGTGATTGGTTGTTTTTGATTACGTATTTTTCTTACTGATTAGTTGTGTGATCAATATATATTTCATAGAGCCTTTAGTGACCACAGAACACATTTGGAAGGCTAGAATCAGATTTTTTTATTTTTATGTATTGTATAATTTGTACAGTTACTTGCAGCTCAACAATTTATTTTATATATAAATATATATATTTATAAATGTTGATTTATTTCATTTTAACATTGCAGTGTGCCAATAGCAGATGTTGATGACTTGTGAAGATATTAAGTCAGACTCAATTTAATACATAAGTTTTGAGTCGAATGTTAAGTAAACAAACAAAACATATTTGACTAATGGGTACTTAATGAAAAAACTAATAAAGATTGAGTTTTGTTGCATTCAAATTGTGTTGTTGGGAACTTATTTTTTTAAGTTCTGTGAACTTACTCCAGTGGGTTTGAGAACTGGAAACTTTCAAGTCATATTAACGAAAAATATTTGAGTTGCCTTAACAAAAAAATTGTGAATGAGCATTTTAATTCAGTTGTTATCAAAAGGTACAAGTGGAAGTCATCCAACCTACTAAGTTCTGGAAAATTGTGACTTTTAAGTTAATCAACTTAAAGAAATTGAGGCAATCGATTGCCTCAATTTTTTTGAGTTTTGGTAACTTATTCGGGTTTACTGTGTGTGTGTGTGTGTGTGTGTGTGTGTGTGTGTGTGTGTGTGTGTGTGTGTGTGTGTGTGTGTGTGTGTGTGTGTGTGTGTGTGTGTGTGTGTGTGTGTGTGTGTGTGTCCATTAGAGTGGGACAGGGGCGCAAATCTGGAACCCTGGTGGAACATAGTAGAGTCTAGTAAATGATTACTAGATTAGTTAACTATTAGTTAACTGTCAATTAACTTTGAGTTAATTCATATTACTGCAATAACTAATGTTAATTAATGGTTAATTAATGTAAATCTAAATAATCTAAAGGTAAAGAAAGGGTCCCCCTTTTTAGCGGGTTACCTTCTCGCTCAATACTGGACCAATATGAAACAATGTTGCCTGCATTAGTCCCTTAGAGCCAAAATGATTGCAATATAGGGTACAGGATGAAGAAATCCCATTGTTTTCCTTTAACACTTTATTTATAGATTTAATAATGTATAAATGAAGACCTAATTAACTGTATTACTGCAATAACTAATGTTAATTAATGTAGCCTTATTGTAAAATGTTACTGGTATTGTTGCTGTAATGACGTGTTCTTGGGATATTAAAGGGGCCGCAGCGTCCTACCTAAGACAAGGAGTAGAGACTGCCACGCAAACATTACAACCTACGCAGAATAGCTTTAGCCAGTTCCAGATCATAGCCTGATACACACAGAGGCCTTTGTACATTTCCCTTCACTCAATCCAGGGTTGCCAACTCTCACGCATCTGGCGTGACACTCACGCTTTCAGCATCAATCTCACACTGTCATGCACACGCAACAAACGTCACGCAAAAAAAAAAAACTCCCGTGAATTTTCTGTTGATGACTTGACTAGATTAGACCACAGCATATTGTTTTTAATGAAAGGGGAGGAGTTTAAAACATCCCCTTACAACGTTCTCACAGCAGTATTCTCTGATCGATAATCCCAGTTGTTCTGCTATATTGCAGCTTTGCCACAGCCCCCCCCCCCCCCCCCCCCCCCCTCCGTCAACAACCATGTCAGCCCGCAACCCCCCCCCCCCCCCCCCCCCCCGTTCGGTCAGATTTTACCCTGGAGAGTCCCACTCCAGCCAAAAACCCAAAGTTGGCAACCCTGCTCAATCTTACATTTATTTATACTTTGATTTATAGTTTGACAAACAATATGCAAACAGTAAATGGTATATAAAACATATTTCTGAACAAGCTTTACTTTATCACATGTTTGAATTTTCTTGAGACTGAAGTGGAAAATGATATGTTCTTCCTCATCTTGACAGCACAAAGATGAGGTCATATTGAGGAAGTAGAGCCGTTGTGTTTGTATTCAAAGACTTGGTCATGGTCACAGCCTCTTAGTATTCATGGCTGAGTAGGTGCTGAACTCTGAGGGTTGTACTCTCTTCTTTTTAGGTCTCTGAGACCGTAGAGGGATATCCAGTGTAGAGTAACACACGCCATCTTCATCCTGAGAGAGACAGATACAACTATTAATATTACTAATACATCAATACTAATACATATCTCTGCTAAACCATAACATCATCAACATAATAGTTGGTTTCCCGTCTTAAATCAAACTATTGAACACTGCTTAAGTGTGTCCCTTGTTCCACCCTTATGTTATACCATATGACTCTACAGGAAGCAGCTACTCTTGACTCTTAAAGAACCACATGAAGCTCTGCTGAATGTGCTTCTCTTCCTGAGTCTTGTAACACCTGACTATCGCTGAACATTGGGTCCATTGAAGCTCATTTACCCTTCAGTCAACATCTTTGTACAGTGCTCCGCCATAACATGTAAATGTAATCCATACAATCCTCTACCATTACATAAAAAATGTTTATGATCTATACGTTACCTGGTTGCTGATTGATGTTACATGTTACTGCTGGGTAACATGTAACATCTCTGAGCAACATGGAGGTCTTCAGCTTAAAGAAACACAACAGTCAATATTACGCCACAAAACCAGACCAGGGAGACAGTTACTGCTCATACAGAAGACAACATGTAGTGTAGGTGTCCTCAAGATACAGTAGATGACAGTTAACAGAGATATATACACTACCTTTCCTTCTGCAGCGGAGGTAGACGACCAAGGATGAGAGGAGGGAGAGGAGAAGAGCAGAGGAGGGACACAGGATGACCAGCAGCAGAGTCTCCAGCACCTGCAGCAAAGGCATCATATATATAGATGTATATAGATGTGTATATATATATATATATATATATATGATGCCTAATCATATGCCTGAATATGATGCCTGAATCATGGAAGTTCTAAGTTCCTTTCAGCGAGTCAGCGTCAGCGACTCATCGACTAGTGGGTGGGTCTGGGAGTGGAGTCTTGGAGAACGAATGATACGAACGAGACGAACGAGAGAGAACTGAAACGTGGAATCAGGTTGGTTCGTTCTTGTTTAAGAGTCGTTCATTTGAACTGATTCGGTCACAAACGACCCATCACTATTCCTTATTAATTTCAAGAAAAAATGGTTGTAGCATGTAGCATTTAGCATGTAGCAATTGGACATTGTTATAAAAATCTATGCAAAGTCAACTTACCAAATGAAATCCTTGTGGTTACATTTCCATATCTGTGTTTATACTTTGGAACAATCTTGTCTCCATCTATCACATCCTGTTTTTCAGTTCCACAGTAGTAAAGACCAATTATTCTACATCACATTTAGATGGAGTGAATGGGAGTCTTCATTCTCTTGTATTTCCTTCCATCTCAGAATAAGTGTCGGCTGATTTTCATGAGAACAGTTCCTGTACCAAACAATATTTTCACCAGATGAGCGTTTAACGTCAAGGTACAGTAATGTTTTCTCCTGGTCTCACAGTCATCTCCACTACTGTGTAAGAGGACACAACCGCACCTTGAATTAAATATGAGTCAGTAAGAAGGAATATGCATCAACATGGACATACATATGGAGACTGTACCAATGTGAGGTTAAAAGATGAACATGTCAAACATGACAATAGGCCTACTGTTTAACATATTAAACTCTGCATGTATTATTGAAGTGGAAATTCAAATATTCATATTTTACCCCAGGCGATGGGTATAATATACATCCAGCTCATGGTGATGATCTGTTGAGGAGTGAGACATTTGAAACTACACACACAGACACAGGAACACAGAGAAACACACACAAACAAGCACACACATAAAAAATGAAGCTTGGCTGGCTATGTGGAAAATGTTGAGGTTATTACGCTGTGGGTATCAGGCAAGGTTTTACTGTTAGAACATCATAGACATGCTCATGGGCTGAGGTGACCTGAGTTTTATTCTGTTTGTGGATTGGATTACATTTAATTCCAATTTTCATAGATTTCATCTATTGATTGAACAAAACTGTTCAGACCTCCTTCTGCTTTAATAAATGCTTCTCTTTTTTCGCAACTATAATTGTATGAAACGTAAGATTTGAAATGTTATTATTATTATTATTAAAATGCGATATAAATATAAATCACATATAAAATGCAAATATTTAAATAGTTGTTCTCCATTCAGGTCTTTCCAAACCACCAATAATACAGAAATATTGTCTTAGTTTCTACTCAATACTATTCAATTCAATCTTTTATCCAAACCGTCTTCCAAAACTATGTTTTCATATGTTCTTATCATGGGCGGCCCCAGAGGGAATCAAACCCCTACCCTATGGCATTTTTGGCCGGGTGAAAAACTGGAATTAATAGTGTGGTGGCTCACCAACTACTGGCTGACCCATTTGTAATGTGATTGAGCTGAAATCCTGTTTATGTCAGTTGGCCACTAGAGGGCACTGTCTGTGAGCTGTATTATAGTGAAGCAGGGTTATCCGGGTAATGTTTGCCATGTGTTCTACAGAGGAGTCTCCTCTGTAGAACACATGGCAAACATTACCCAGTGGCGGCTGGTCAATAGAGGGCGCTAGGGCGCCGCCCCTCCGTGAAATATTCACTCAAATATATCTGCCAACTTTGAATAAACTATTATACATATGAAATAAATCAACAAAAATACATAGCGTTTATCCTCATTTAATTATGTGATAGACCGTACTTGCAACTGCCAGCAACCATTTAAATGCATCTGATCGTAAATGATTTGGGCTAGGCTAGTTATTGGTCATTCGAAATAAAGCCCTCCTCCAAGTCAGGGGCGCCGGCCAAGTTGAAGTCAACGTAAGCTCGCAAACTTTTTGCTGTCAATCAAGCAGACGACTTTTCATTGGCGCAAAAAAAAATCGCCCTCGGGTCGCAACAGTGTGCGTCCCAGGCCAATGGTATGGCTTTTCTGTTTTTTTTATCACCACACGATTGGACAATTCAGCGAATCAATCAAATAGGCTACCTCCCTCAGCAACACTCGCGCAACACAACTACAGCAGAGAAGAGATAGATCGCTAACTAGCAGAGAGTTGTAAAAGCACTTTCCACCCATTTCAGTGGAGGAATTGGACTCCCCAAGCAATGTTATACTTAAAAGCAGCAAGTAAGTTACATATTAATTTAGTCTTTTGGCCTGTAGCATATAAATTATATAAAGCAACTGTCCCATATTTCTAACTGCATTTGAAATAGCCATTGAGACACAAAAATGGACGCTATAGGACAGTGATCATGATTTGCCTCAATATCATAATAACAACAATGGGTAAGCTTGTAAGCTTGCCCAGGCCCTGGGCAAGCCCAAGTCAGGATGTAGGCTATGAATCTGAAGGAATAGCAGGAAATAGGTAATAGGTAGTGGCCATCTCCAAAATGCACCAGAATACAGGAAATCAAATCTACCAAATTCATTTTTTTCTATTACTGCGCCCCACCAACAATTTTTATCACCAGCCGCCACTGAGAGGAGACAACTACCTTGCTCACCGGTTTGTGTATTTCTACAAATTCTATTTAACGGTTAAAACCATGAAGCCTGAGACACTTCATGACAAAATGACACTAAACCCTGGATCCTTTGTGTACTAAAAATATATAAAATATATATGTGTACTATATATATAAAAACATCCATGTAACAAATCTTTTTCAGGGGTAGTTTTATCTCTTTCTCATCCCTCACTTTATGTTCAATATATTGTATGTATAAACTTTACATTTTGTCTGTTGTTCATGGGGTTATGTGCATATGTCTTTGTGTGTGTGTGTGTGTGTGTGATAACTAGCATATTCAACTTAATTGAAACTTAAGAGTTTAATTTAGGGGTTTCTGGGTAAACACCTTTAAAATCAGGCAACAACAAACACAAGATATCTTCCTAGCTCTAAGATAGGAAGCACATATCTTAGTTTTGCTTTTATTTTAAGGGCACCAACAGGTGTGGTGTGTTTAGCCATTACAAGCTGTTTCAAAATCGGACCTGCCCTGTGATATCACAAGTGAGACTGTCCACTCAGTCTACCAGCCTACCCAGTGGACTGTAGCAACTGGAAGGCTTATCTGTCCATCATATATCAAGGTTCACACTCCCACTTGTGATGTCACTAAGGCTTCAGTCACACTGCAAGCATTCTGCCCAATTTGGGTTGATAGCTCAGATCCGATTTTTTGTTTTAGATGTTGAAATTATGTTTAACATGTGGTCAATATCGGATTCAAGTGTGAACTGGCCACAATCTGTTCACATCAAACTTGCATGAATTTCAATCGGTTCCGTTGCAAGAAATCTGATCTGAATCTGATTTGGGACCACATATGAAATTAGAAAAATGGAATAGAAAAATCCTGAATTGAGAAGATCAGATTCAATGTGATTTTGCCCACTTTTGCCAGCTGTGTAAAGATGCCAGCGTCACAGGGCGGGTTTATTTTGAACATGGTATACAAACTGGCCAAACTGGCCCTGACCTCTAGTGGAAAGAAGCAGTGATGCAACACAGACACGGACACAACCAGGGCCTCATGCTGTGGCTCCTAGGATTTATTTCAAGACATTATTTCAATGTGTTTAGGTCTGTTATGAAGAAATGAGTATGACGCAGTACTGCACCAATGTGCAATGTGTTCAAGGTTCCTAAATAATATGATGGTACCATTTAGTAACCTTGTTGCATATTATAAAAATATTGCCAAAAATAATAAATCTATTTCTAAATAAAATCAAACAAAAGCTGAAAATGAAACATAATTGAGTTGTATTTCAGTGTAGTCAGCATTGAGCCTGTAAACAGTCAGAAATCTAAGCTGCAAGCAGCGCTTGTAAACTGAAAGAAGCACACAGGAAACCATGGCAGCATCCTGTAGTGGAAAAACAAACCAAAACTGGTGATCTTAACATGTGATGTTGTAGAAACAGCGTACAGCACTCAACCATAGCATGTGAATGTAGGGGAGAGCCGGGTCGATTGAAACACTTTTCAGTTAAACGTCTTTTTCAAAGATGACGTTACGTATACAAATCATTTTATCATGTGATCAACAACTCACATGAGTATTATCTTAGTTACAAGTGTAATTTAATACATATGTTGGACGATCACGGTGTTTTTTAACTTTGAACCTAAGTTGACATTTGTTTCAAACGCCCCGCATAGTAGGGACGTTTGAAACACATATGCGGGACGAATGAAACAGCATATTTTAAACAGAAACTATTGAGCTTACTCTTGTTTTTGTGCAACATACCGGACAGCATACTAGTGTACTCGTCATCTCTAAAAGTTCACATAATTTCTCATAATATAAATAGGTAAAAAAAATATTTTTGTCCTGTGCGTAATTGTCAAGATGCGCATTTCGATTAAAACTCACCTTTCTTCTTTTATACCAGTTGGACGATTACATTTTCATTTAATTTACTTATTTCACTGTCCACAGTCATGTTTAGGGATACACAGTTGAACATCCTGTTATTTAATTTAAACAAAAACCACCAGGTCAACCGGAAAACACGACACCTGACCTTTATCCAAGCGCACCTTGGAGGTGTCTTTCTTTTCGTCGCGCGCAGCAAGGCGCACAGACGCATCCGGAGTTTTGTCGACAGGTAAGTGGCTAAACTTATTTTATCTGCTAAATATTGTGTAATAGTCTGAACATTTGCATGTACATTACATTGAAATCATATATTAAGTAGAACTTTGATTAAGATTGCGCTCTAGCTGATGGATGGTAATGGCTGGAGAAAAGGCTAAATCGGCAAGCTATAGGCCTATAGTCTTGACCAAGAGCAAGGGTGTGGAAGACTAGCCTACAGCTTATACCCAGCAGTTTTTAAGTGCATGTCCACTAAATTAAATGATAATTGTCATAATCATTTAATGTAGCCGTTGTTACTTTGGATGCTTTACAATGATGGACGTTAGTTAATCAGTCTATAATATTCAGTGAAATGTGCGTTTACAGTAGGCCTATTTCCACTGCAAACAAGGGAAGACACATGGCCAGTATAGTAGCCTAGGCTAAATTATTATTTTTATTTCTATTCTTTGTCACACAGGTGACACAAGTAGTGCGTAGCCCCTTCAGTGCAAGCCTCATGCGACCACTTATAACAAAAGACGCACTGGACCCACTCTTCCCCAGGCATCGAGGCGCTGAACCGCTCGCAGCACACGAGGCAGCTGGCGTCCTCGTTGGACGGATCAGTTGGAGGAGTAGAGGGGGAGTAGGCAATAGTGGCGAACTCTACTGCATCCGGAGCAGCACAGAGCAGGCCTAAGGTAGGGGTGACTGCGTCAGAGGGCCAGGTGATGGTGGCAGAGGCGACAGCAGGAGGAGCAGCTGAGGGGGCACCAGGGGCGTCTCCAGCAAGAGGGGCGGCAGCAGGAGCAGGCGAGAACAGCCTCTTCTTGGGAGCCCGAGAGGAGGGACGCTGCTTTGCTGGACGACGCTGCTTGCCGGTTTCCTGCTTTTCTGCCTCTAAAGCAGCCCTCACCGGGCTGTCAGTTAGGATAGCAGTTGTCCTGAAAACATTAAATTTGACATTTTAATGTTAATTGATTGACTTGAAATGTGGTAGGTCTACATGACTGTAGACAAAGGAAGGCAAGACAAGATATGAGATGTTAGACTAACTCCACTTGCCTCCTTCTCCCTCTTCTCTTTGTCAGTTTTCTAGGTCCGGCCTTAGGGAAAGGCCGGACGATCTCTGGGCTGAATTCCAGGGCTTCCTCAGGCTGGACAGCATCAGGCTCGGGACCTTGTCCAGGCTCGTACATGCCTGCCAAAGTACGCTTTTTTTTTTCTCTGATCCTCGTTAAATACCCTGTTGTAAGAGTTGTAGCCTGGTGGTCTAGCAGCTTCTCTGCCCTCCACTAACCTATGGACTTTTTTATGAACTTGGACTTATGGGACTATTTATTCATTTATGTATTTATTATGAACTCTGTTTAATCCTCTTTGTTGCTTCTGATGAACTGTAACCTACCTGAAGTGGCACCTGGAGAAGTGCTGACTTCGTCACCTGAAGCCTGGGGAGGAGGACGGTCTGTGACGAAGGAACCAGCGAAGTCCTTCTCCTCAAAAGCGGAGGGTCTAAATGGCCAGATCCCTGGACTGGAAAACCCAGAGGTGACGTTCTTCACCGTCGCTGCCTCAGGTAAGGCTTCAGCCACGATGGAGGGAACATCATAGATGGTAATGTTGGACCCTGGGTGGCTCCTCATCCACCGGTCCGCCGCACTGTTAATGTACCCCTTTAGGGGGCCGAAGACACTTACGTCCATTGGCTGCAACCTGTGGGTGCAGTGGGGAGGGAAGGACAGCAGCACTATGCCATTAGCCCTGCAAAAATCAATTGCTGCTATTGACAGGTGGGACGGGTGATTGTCCAGGAGGAGAAGCAGCTTGGACTCCTTGGACACACGGGTGTGCCTGGTGAAGTGGGCCAGGTACAGGAGGAAGTCTGGCTCCTTCATCCAGCCAGTTGGGTTGCCAGTGCCAGCACAGCCGACAGGTCCACCCCTCAAGAAGTGGTCTTTGAACCGTTTACGGGGGAAGATGAAGAATGGTGGAACAAGGTCGCCCTGGGCATTGCCTGCCAGGGCGACGGTGACCAGGGTCCCCCTCTCCGCTGAGGTCACGGAGCCGACCTGCTTCTGCCCCATCTGGGCCACGACGCGGTCTGGCACCTGGACAGTGGTGACCCCTGTTAATCAAATACATTTTTGACTTTTAATTGAACTAATTGAACTCCATGAAATATTGTTGTCTTTAAATGTAAATAGTTGTGTGAGCTTAGTTAGTTAGTTATATATCTAGTTATGTGTATATAGTTGTTTTCATATTTATAGTTGTGAGCATAGTTTTAGTTTTATATATCTAGTTATGTGTATATAGTTGTTTTCATATTTATAGTTGTGAGCATAGTTTTAGTTTTGTATATCTAGTTATGTGTATATAGTGTTTTATATTATAGTTCAATTAAATACCAGTTTCATCAATGTTCCAAACATCCTTGGCCTGGAACTGGTGCCGGTCCAGCACTTTTTCTAAGTTGCTGAAAAACGCGTTGACATTGCTTTGGTTGAAGCTGGACAACCGTTGTTGGCTAGTGGCCTCTGGACGCCGGAGGGAGAGGCTGCCACTGCGCTCCAGGAAGGAGGTGAACCAGTCCTTCCCCGCCATGCTCTTCCTTGACCAAGATGCGGGGAATGGACAACTGAATTGAACTGCCAGTTCAAAGGCAAATTTTCTGACCTGAAGGGGTCATAAAAAGAAAACATTTAACTTAAATTATTTTGTGTGTGTTTGTTATTTATTCATATTTATTCATTTTTAAAAGTATATGCATAGCATACATGTGTGCCTGTGTAGCCCTGTTAGCCTTTTCCCAACACTGACCTCCGTAGGGGTCAGCCCAAAATAAATGGCTGCTGCCCGCTTCAGGTAGTCCCTGACCTTTCCCTCCTGCTCGGTGTTGAACACCCTATTATGCGGGTTGTAGCCCGGGGGCCTAGCCACTTCTTTGCCCTCCTCTGCCCTCCGCTTGAGGAAGCGTGACAGGGTGACATGGCTGATGTTGTTGGCCAATGCTGCCTGCCTGACTGAGCTCCCCAAATTGACTTCGCTGCAGGCCCTGGCATACACTGCTGGAGGAACCAGCCCACGGGAGGTGGTCCTTTTTCTTATTCTGGGCATTCTCTTATGGTGATAATCTGTTGATGCATGTGATGAACACGTTTGTTCATTAAAAATATATGTTACTAATTCAAAGCAGTTATTCATTGCAAAACATTAATTCATTTGGTGATTTATACAGGTATTGATCACGCAATGTGCGCGTATTTACGCATGGTGACATGCGGGACGTTTGAAACAAGTGTTTCAATCGTCCCGACAGCGACTCTTAAACCTTTTTTGACTCTAAACTTCAAAACTCTGACATTGCACACTTTAGGACATGTTTAAGTACTAATTCACCTGTTGTATAGTCATATTATTATGGCATGAAACAAAACACACAACTGTTTATTACAAAAAAAATACAGGACGAAAGATTTTACTTACTGCGCTCAAAAACAGGTTCGCGGGATAAAAATCGAACGGAATGACGTCATTACGTGAGATTTCCCGGGGTTGGTCAGTCTTGCGTGCTGAACGTAGTGACGAAATTTGACGTGTCAGACTTGCGTGGTTTTCGAGAAAATCGCTGTGTTTCATTCGTCCCGTGTTTCAATCGACCCGGCTCTCCCCTACTCCAAACTGTCTTCTTCTACCATTACATCACACATGTACTTAAGTACATGAACTATACGTTACCTGGTTGCTGATTGATGTTACATCTCTACTGCTGGGTGTTCTTTGAGCAACATGGAGGTCTTCAGCTTAAAAAAACACAACAGTCAATATTACGCTACAAAACCAGACCAGGGAGACAGTTACTGCTCATACAGAAGACAACATGTAGCATAGGTGTCCTCAAGATACATTTCCCTTACTTACAATTAGACATTGCTATTAAAATGTACTCAAAGTCAACATACTGAATGAAATCCTTGTGGAACAAACTTGTCTCCATGTTTCACTGCCGGTCGTGCTTCTCCAGACTGTGGACCGTGCTGGGTGCTGCTGGTCATCCTGTGTCTCTCCTCTGCTCTCCTCCTCTCCCTCCTCTGCTCTCCTCCTCTCCCTCCTCTGCTCTCCTCCTCTCCCTCCTCTCATCCTCAGTCGTCTACATCCTCTGCAGAAAAACAGGTAGTGCAGCAAACTGACCGGTAGACAAAAATATGGACGGGGGGAGTAATTGTGCAGCACTCTCCTACATCCTCATCCCCGGATGACGTGCCCTTGAGCAAGGCACCTGGAAACCCCCACCTGCTCCCCGGGCGCTGCACTGCGGCTGCCCACCGCTCCGGGTGCTCACCGGCTCCCAGATGGGTCAAAAGCAGAGGAAGAATTTCCACCAAAAAGGGACAATAAAGGTTAACTTAACTTAGATCTTCGTTTGACCAATATTTACCAGTCTACTTTCCTTGAGTTAAACCTACACTATGCGCGTTTCGCTATATTTTCCAACCTCTAGGGGCTTGAGTTGTATCCATATTTATAAATTTTCCCACAGCGGGGAACACGAGTAAAACTTTTTTTTGTGAAAATGTCCCTGGATTAATTGACTCATGGATGGGCGCATTTTATTCTTGAGGAACCTTGTAGTTCTAAAGTTTAATCTTTCTGTCAATGCCTCTGTATGTATATATATATATATATATTATTGTTAGACTTATTCTTAGCCTATTGTATCAAAAGAGAATGATTAAGATGATAATAACGACTGAGCACTAATTTCGTTCCACATGTGTGCCAACTCCAGCCACTAAAGACAGACCCAGAGTTTATCAGATAACACCTGACTCAAGAGATAGAACTCAGGAAATCAGGTTCCAGAACCGCGTCATCCAGTTCCTACTGTGTGTTCACACCGCACTTTGTCCCATTTCGCCTATTCACGCGAATAGGCGAATGTTGCCGCGCGACAAATCATAATCTGTCGCTGTGCATTTTTGTGTGCATTCGCGGGGCGAATTTTTTTTTTGCCTAGCAACGGTCATTCATGCCAATTCATTCTCATCAACCATGGCCAAGATGTGTGTCTGTACCTGTTGTGGAAGAGGGAGAGCCCGTCGTTTATGGGTTAATAATATAATCCGGAGGCGCACACCGCTTTGTGCCGTGATATTATATATATCATATATATTATATGATATAGATATTTATATATTATATGTAGATATAGAGCGGGAGTCTCAAACGGCAACAATCACTTTCTCCTCCAAGCTGCGGTTCACTGAACGGTTGAACGGTGATTGGCTGTTTTACGTTACTTCACCCAGGGAGTGAACTGATTGGCTGTTACGTGACGTCACCCAGGGAGTGAACGCTGATTGGCTGTTTTACGTTACTTCACCCACGTTACCCACAGGGAGTGAACGCTGATTGGCTGTTTCAACGCGAATGCCGCGAAGAAGTTGAAATATTTGAACTTCAGCGAATTATTTGCGGTGCGAATCCACGTGAACGCGCTCGCCGTTCACGTGGAAAAATTTTGCGCCGTCAATCAAATCTTGTCGCGCGAATAGGCGGAAAAAAAATTCGCCCGATTCGCGTCTCCACGTTCACTTAACATTGAAACGTGTCGCGGGGCGAAGTGCGGTGTGAACACACCTTTAGTTTTCTTAAAGACCGGGTAAACCAAATTCAGTATTTTTCTTCTTATCATATTAATTAGGCCTTAAATGTGTCCCTCAAAACATGTAAAAAATATTTTTCCCATTCATCATTTCCTTGAGGAGCTAGGCCTCAGAGAATGTTCTGTGTGCAGGTTTAAAATGGGCGGGTCTACATCAAAGACCGCGTTACGTAAAGCGGTCTTCGATGTAGACCCGCCCCCTGCTGCCCTCTAGGTATAAATACATTAACCGCGCACTAGCATTCTGTGGTTTCACCCGTCTATGGTTTTACCGCTCACGAGTCTGGTTTGAATTGTCAGTTTGCAGCTAGCTTGCCCGTTATGCCTCTTCAACCTCGTTGGTGCATCTTCCCTGGATGCCACAGTGGGAAACGTAACGTTAACGGTTCGTTTACTTTATTTAAGTTTCCGACCGAAGACGGTCTCTCTCCGGTGATGGGCGTGGTTTCCTGGCCTGCAGCGCACACGCCCCCACCGTCCTGAGCCAGGGATTACTGCTCATTTTTCATCAACTTTGAAGCATAATTTTAGATACTTCGCGATTTTTTTAGTCCTTCAAATTTGGCAGGGTGGTTAATAATATATTTTCCTGTGGTATTATAAACTCAAAACCCATAATTATTCTTGGTTTACCCGGTCTTTAACTTCCTAGTTCTGGTGTTTTAACTTATCCAGGTAAGAACCATCCATGGTAAGAAGCTATAGCTGTACTGACACTGTTGTATTCAGACGGTCTCATCAGAACACAATCCTGCAAAGGCTTCAGCTTTCTTCATCGTAGATCCAAGGCATTTTCGGGATATAATCTATCCCATAGAGATTTCTTATGAGTCTAGGTCTTTCATTAAGCCTCAAATTAAGTATGAAAGAGATTATTCAAAAGAAACTGGCATGCAACATCTTTAGATTTTATTTATTTATTCTTACATGTGATCAAAACATATAATAGACAGGTTACTTTTGGGTCTAAAACTATATATAAGTGCATATTTAAAAGTTTTTTGTCTAACATATTGTACATTAATCCAAGTTGAATAGACTTTAAGGTATCAAAATAACAAGAACCACAAGGGAATTACAATACATACAAACGTGTGTTTGTGTGTGCGACTGTGTGTTTGTGTGTTGGTGTGAGTGAGTCTGTGTGTGCGTTGGGCTGTGTGTTGTGGAGGAACCCTAACCAATCCGCCTCTCAAACCCCACTCGTACTGCGGGCGGAGAAGCTGTGAGATCCTTTGTGTTGTGGAGTTTTCAACACAGCATAAAACACACGGCTGTAGTTTTCCTCCTGTGTGAGAGATGGACACAACGTGACATTAGGACAGTACAACTACTGAGCACACTTCTTAATAGAACAGGGTGTTTATATAATTTAATGGAAGAGCTGTACTATCAGATACCTCATGTTGCGGTGTTAAAGGTCCCGTTTCCTGAGAGACGCCACGGTCTTTTACAGCACGAACTGAAACACAGACTGAGTTAGAATTACAAGAGACAACGCAATCAAATGAAGTGCAGAAAGACTTCCAGTGAATAGAAGCACATGATGTTCTACCCATGTGACTGCAGAGGAAGTAGAGGAACAAAGAGAGGAGAGCGGCGGGGCAGAGGGTGACCAGCAGCATCCAGCACGGTCCACAGTCTGGACAAGCAGGACCAGCACCTGCACCATAGGGATATTTAAGGACATATCATTGTGTACAAATCAGCAGTGCTAGTTCTTACCTTTTTACAATCTTGGTTCATCGAAGTTCTGTTTGTTTGACCATTGTTCAGGATAGAACTCCTGAACGCCCCCTATTGGCTATTAAAGGTGGGAATGACTTTGGCAGTTACACACTATACGACTGGTCTTGACGATCAGTGGTGGTCTACACAGGGAGCATGCAGGGGTACACACACGATGACTACGTCCCATTATCTGCTCCATCTCTGAAAACTGAAAACTCAAATCTCAGGGGAACACGTCCTCTTCATCCGTTATAAGGGTCATTTGTTTCTTCCTATTGGCTGTCCTCCACACGACACAGTCAGGCCCGGGGTCTAGAGACAAATTAACGTGTCTCTAGACCCCCACACTAAACAACCATCAGATCCGACCTCTCCCGTCTTTTGATATTTTCATGAATGACTCATGATACATTTTTGAATAGAAGAATGAAAGAAGAATGAAAATAAATAAATTAAATGTTAATGAATCAATACACTCTCTAGCCTCTACAAATGTCCTGCACTTTAATCTGCAGTTAAAAATGCAGGATATTTGTAGGAATTGTAAATGTAAATGTTATGGTGTAATTGGTAAATATATTAAGTGGCACAAATGTCTTCAATCAGCACTTCCTGCCCATCTTTAAAATTGCTTGACATGCAATACGTTTGCATATTATCCCTACATCTGATAAGAATTTGAATTCATAATAAATTTCTGTAGTAAAAATTGTTTTCTCTATTTATACAATATAATGAATTTGACGGCAAAAAAAAGTCCACTTGCCGAACAAAATCCTTGTGATTATATTACCATATGTGCAGATATATTTTGCCTTGTTTCCTTTTTTCCCATTCAGTTTTTCAATTCCACAGTAGTAAAGATCAAGATGAGAATCAGTGATGTTCTTAATCAGTAAGTTGTATTGTAATTACATATAATTATTTCTAATTCATTTCAATAGTAAAAAATCATTCATGGAGCATTTTATTTACCTACAATTTCACATTGCTATACACATACAGTCAACTTACCAAATGAAATCCTTGTGGTCACATTTCCATATCTGTGGATATATTTTTGAACAATCTTGTCTCCATCTATCACAATCGGTTCTTCAGTTCCACAGTAGTAGAGACCAAGGTGAGAATCAGTGATGTTCCTAATCAGTAAATTGTATGAGTTTGTTGTCATATTTAAATGGGGTAAATAGCGTCCATTCTCTACATTATCCATATTGTCCCACTTCAGAGTAAGTGTGGGCTGATTTTCATGAGAACAGTTCCTGTACCAAACAATATTTTCACCCAATGAGCGTTTACAGTCACATTGTAGAGTAACGTTTTCTCCTGGTCCCACGGTCAGCTCCACTACTGTGTAAGAGGACACAACGGCACCTTGAAATAAAAATATATAAATAAATATAAACACTGTAGCGATGTGATGTTAAAATACCATAAATTAATCCATAATTTAAAGCTTTTGTTGAAGATAATAGGCCTACTGTACAACATATAAAACGTATAAAACATATAAAAAGTGTATTTTTGAAGTTGAAATAATACGATTATTTTACCCCAGACGATGGGTAGAAAGACATACATCCAGCGCATGATGATCGGTTGAGGAGTAGAAGACATTTGAAAGATTTTTGTGAAGCGCATTTGACCGACATGCGGAAAGATGAAAACAACTTGTGATTGGCTGGCCTTGTGGAAAATGTTGAGGTTATTTCTCTCTGCGTACCAGGTGAGGTTTGATTGTCAGAACATTAAAAAAACCTTCTCATGGGCTGAGGTGACCTGGATTTCATTCTGTTTCTGGATTAGATAACATTCAACTTTCATTGATTTTATTGATTCCAAACTCCAAAATCGCAGTTATAGCAACAAACCATGTGGAACATAATATTCTGAATCATTATTTTAGCATATATTAATATTATCCAATTGAATTAAATCTTTAATCATAACAGTTTTACAATACTGTGTTTTCATATGTTCTTAGCATGGCTGGGCCCAGAGGGAATCAAAACCCTACCCTATGGCAGTTTTGGCCAGGTGCAAACCTGGAATTATATTGTTGTGGCTCACTGGTTGACCCATTGCAGTAAACCTTGGATCCTTACTGTCATACACCTATTGAATAAGCAAAGGCTTTTGTACTTTCCCAGAAACCCTTTGTTCAGGGTTAGTTTGATCTCTTTCTCATCTCTCCCATCCTGTTCAATATAGTGTGTGCATGGACTTTACATTTTGTCTGTTGTTGTTCATGAGGTTCATTATGTGTATAAACGTGTGTGGTTGTGTGTGTGTGTGAATGTTTTCATGGTGTTACTTTCTCAGCCTGTGTCTATAAGCATTGCAGGTTGGACTAACCACAGTAACCACAACTGTTTTCAGAGGCGTCTGTATCGTCTTGATGCATTGGTGGTAGTTTTATTTTTGGGTTTCTTGGTAAACGCCTGTAGAAGCAGGCAACAAAAAACAAAACACTCTGTTCTTCCAAGCCATTTTAGAAATCTGCCCCTTATTACAGCATGAGGGGGACCATGTCATGGGACCTTTAAATGAGAAAATCATATAAGTTGTAGTTTGCCGGAACAAATAATAGTTTTCCTTTCCTTTTAAGGAACCCTATTTAACCACCGGTGTGAGTGTTTTTAGTCATTACAAGCCGTTTCAAAATCGGACCTGCCCAGTGACTTAGTGACATAACAAGTGTGTGTCCACTCACTATGTATTTTGGATAGATCTGTCTACCAGCCTACCCAGTGGACTGTAGCAACTGAGTCTTATCTGTCCATCATATATCAAGGTAAATACTCTCTCTTGTAATATCACTGAGGCTGTGGAGATTTTTTTGTTTGGCTGTTCACATTATGTTTTAGTGGCAAAAACATAGGTGTCACATGCAGCACGCACAGACGTAAGCATGCAGGCCATTGAAGACACCTTAACGGTTTAATTTAGAAGTTGCAGCAGTGATGAAACGGTGTGGACATTTTCACAGTGGTGCAGGTTGTTATTATCAAATTATAGTTTTTCCCTTTACATTTCTAAAGGGGTGTTACGACTGTTGTCGTAGTTTTTGTATTCTGTTGTGTTTGTGTGTGTGGCTTTGTGTTTTCTGTCAATCTTATGTTCCTATGTAAATAGGAATGTGCCATTCCCGGGTGGGGATTGGTCCACTCATTTCGGCCGGGGACGGTGATTGGCCGAGGCAAGAATAAAAGGAGTCAAGATGGCCACCGTGGAGGCCAGCACTTCCATCCTCCTCCTCTCCCAACAAGCCACACATGTTTTTATGTCCTGTATTTTAGTTTAGAAGTTTCTGTTTAAATAGTAGGGGTGGACTGCCATTTCAGTTTGTATTGTTTCCTCCTGTTTTCATTAGAAAGGGAGCTGATTTGATTGTCATTTGTTTTCTTAGGTTAGAGTCTCTTTTGTTTCAGATAGGGACATTTGTTTGTTATTTTGGCCTGGGTCCACCCTGAAGCCTACCTTAGTTACTTTGATAATTGTTTGTGTGAATAAATCCTGTACTCATTTAAAAAGGAACAACACGTGTGCTAGTGGCTACTTGGGAGTTGGGGAAGAGGGGTGTTTTTCATGTTGCGTCCTAGGCCCCTAGAATGGGGCGTAACAAGGGGTCTCATTCCTTGAAACAAATGTTATTTTAATAACGCAGAAAGCAGAACTACAATATCACGTAGGATTGCTGCATGGGCATCAATGGCTTTCGGGTCCACCCATCGGTCCGAGTCCGACCCTCTGACTGCAGAGCTTCGATGTAGCCTCAAAGCCTCAAAAGATCATTATTAATCTCCATCCCACATGACTCCATTTAACTACTATTTCCACTGACAATATCGATCGAGTGAAAGTCAAACTTGCATGAATCAATAAGATTCAATAAGACCAGAAGAAAATCAGACCTGTATTTGATTAAGGACCATTCTTTTAACCAACTTGTCCCAAAGAAACCCTACATATTTCATATTATAAACATATTAACAAACATTGCTTAATGACTACATTACAAAATCAAATCAAACAAAAGCTAAAGATGAAAACATAATTGAGTTGTATTTATATGTAGCACTTGTATCCGTTGGAATGAACATGCTAAAATAAACAGTATGAGTACACAGGAAACCACGGCAGCATCCTGTAGCTGAAGAACACAAACCACTGGTGGTTTTAATGTTGTCCATAGAAACGTGTCATGCAATCACGTAGTAGTATACACTTTTATACAAGTTTCAAATCAGATCTTTCATTAGGTGAGGGCTGAATGCAAAGCTCAACTATTGTTCTTCTTAGGCTTTATTAAGGGGACAAGCACAAAGTGCTAGCGAGGCAACCTATTGTATTTGTTAGTGTTTTTATTATTAATCTGCCAGAAACACCTACATTGCCAAAAGCTGTAGAGGGTGACTAAAGATAAACAGTGTAATAATAATGTTATACTGATTGGGCCAAAGGTGGTGCTATAGCAATCGTTTGAAAATGAAAACTTTGAACAAGCATATCTCCTGGCCGCTTTGACTTAGTCATGCCCAAGTATGTATCTCCTCATGGTGAAGAAAAATGGTGTGGTCTAGAGCAGTGGTTCTCAAACTTTTTATACCACATACCACCTCAGAAATTAATATTTGTCTCCCCAAGTACCATCATTAGGAACAATGTTATAAAATATAACAAACTACAGTAGCGTAGGCCTGCGGCCCTATTCTGCTAGTCTCAGGTGTGGCTCAGCATCAATCCTGCTTCTGTATTTTGTTTTTATGATGGAAAGTGAAGACAAGACTTTTTCGCACTGATGTGATGTGGTCAGCTGATATTGAAACAAAAATATTACAGGAAAGGCCAAACTTATTTTAAACTTGGTTAACGTATTTCCATTCATCCTAGTATTTTGATATTATGTTGTTGTTGTTGTTGTATGTACAGTGTTTCCGACAGACCAGGTAGCAATGTGTGGTGCCCCCCTGCAGGGTTGGCAACTTTTGGTTTTTGGCTGGAGTGAGACTCTG
This sequence comes from Micromesistius poutassou, assembly GCF_964030765.1. Classification (NCBI taxonomy): domain Eukaryota; kingdom Metazoa; phylum Chordata; class Actinopteri; order Gadiformes; family Gadidae; genus Micromesistius; species Micromesistius poutassou. The sequence goes on from NC_140286.1 coordinate 15,376,314, forward strand.
TAGAATCTTATAATGCTTACATTATAACCAGGGGTGCAAATAACTTTTTAAGTGAGTTACTCATTTGAGTATCAGGAGATGGTGTTCGGTAGGACCTATGCACTCCACACGTAGCGTCGTTTTGATAATGATAAGGCGATACCACCACGGGTGGAGTTGTTGGGGTGGGGGGGGGTGTATGCTGTGGGGTATGGGCAGGGTTCTATGGGAAAAGGTGGTGACGAAGGGTAGGATGGTGGTGGGGTGAACCTGTGAGTTAGGGTGGGGGTTAGGTGTGGGGTTTTCGGAATAGTGTTCACGGGGCTGCTCACTTTAACATCTGTACCCAGTGATGTAGCATGAGCTTGGCTGTATTATGGGACCAATGAATGTGGTCGCTGTCCGTGGTGAACTAGGATCTGGGTAGCTCTGGAATAGAGTAGCAATTGTTAGAGATGTATCTGTTAAGGCGGTTGAGGTTTGTCTGTTCCCGGTGTGGCAGAGCCCTTGAAAAGTTAATCAGAGGTACATAGATATGAGCCCGCGGAAAAGCTATTTAAGCCATTTTAATAGCCTTCTGCAGCTGCTTAACCGTGGTCTCTTCGACCTTCTGTGCCCTGTTGTTCAGACCAAAAGCTAAAATTATCTTTAGTACCACCGCCGACAAAGTGGTTTTGGCCAAGATGGCCTCCACGTGACGGAACGTAGCACCCGGAAACGCATCAATTTGTAGGTCCGCCTCCTGAAAGGGTGGCATTCTGGTCAGATTCGAATCCTAAATGATTACCCACTTGTGACGCGTTGTGAGGGACCAATCCGTCATCTTCCTGGCGGTGTTGATGTGACGGGTGGGTCTGCGGGTTGGAGTGGAGGTGGAGGTCTCCAGCGCAGGTCTGATGAAGGTGAGTTGACTCTGCGACGTGGCACGACACGGGCCCGAGAGTGCTGGGGTCAGGGGCACCTGAAGCTGCTGCAGAGATGTCCTGTGGATCTCCTCTGTCGACAGGTCCAGCAGTAACGGCGGGGGAGTCACATCAACCGCAGCAGCGGATGAAGGGGTGGACGTCCGAGCCGGGGTCCTGGGGGAGCCGGCAGAGAGGAGAGGCGGCCGGGTGCTCATCCGTCTCCTCGGCGCCCTTTGTGTGCGAGGGGCCAGCAGCGGACCACAGGACACCGGGCGAACAGCGGGTTCCTCCGGAGGAGTCTGCACCTGGAATGAGGGCAGAGGCAAGGAAGAGAGGGAGGAGGAGGGGGGAGAGGGGAGAGGAGAAGAGACGGGAGAAGGGAGGAAGAGAGGGGGAGGGGAACAAGGGTGGGGAGGGGGAGAGGCAGGGGCCCTCAAGGCAGGAGGCTGGTCCGGGCCGGGTGCAGGGCTGTGGGGCCGGTCGCTCGAGTCCGAGAGCACCGTGGGTGTGGGGAGCAGCTGGTGTCTCGGCGGTGGGTGGAGCTGAGCCTCAACCGTGATGCTGCGGTTCTCTGGGACGGGTCTGTGGCGGGCGCAGACACGGGGGCCACGTGTCGCTGTGCAGACAAGCAGACCTCGGTTGCTCTGGAGGGAGGGGCCGTCTCCCGTTGCAGGGTCCCCTCAGAAAGCAATTTTTGTGACAACATAGAATGTACCTCCTGCAATGTCGTTGGGTCAAGCCTTCTCCCAAAATGGCGTCTGGCCCAGGAGGAGGCCACCTCAAAGGGCTGTTGCCAATCGCCCACCGGGAGTTGCAATAAGATCTGAATGTCATTGGCCAACGTATCTAAATAGTGATCTCCAAGGATCAAAATGGTGGTGTATTCCCACTGTCTTGCATTGCCCTCTATTAAAGATATCGTGGCTGGGTGAGGGGCCGCGGGTTTAATAGCCAAAATCAAATTGGCTGTAAGTTTCAGAATGGAAACTGGGGCCTGTTCTGTGTTGACGTTGTTTAGGTGGTGGGACACTTTGATTATTCTAAAAAACACACGCACCTTAACCGAGAAGTCAGGGTCCGGAGCAGAGGCAGAAGTGCGCGGTGTTATGTCCTGGGTAGGGGGCGGGGCTCCTCGAACGTGGCGGCGCCGACCGGCACCTCCTCCAGTGCGGTAACGCCTCTGGGCTGTGCGGCGATAGCGGCGATCGTCATGATCGTCCGGGCGGGGGTACACGTACGGGGCAGGTGCCCGACCGTGAGGTCCACGGTCGGAACGGAGCGCATCCGCATAGCTGCGGATAACCCTCTGTGCTTGATAATCGCGGGGACCCTGGTCGCGGTCCCAGCGGTGAACCGAAGGATCAGGCCTCGGGGCCCTGTGGGGACGATAGTCACGGGGACCCTGGTCGCGGTCCCAGCGGTGAACCGAAGGATCAGGCCTCGGGGCCCTGTGGGGACGATAGTCACGGGGACCCTGGTCGCGGTCCCAGCGGTGAACCGAAGGATCAGGTCCCGGGGTCATGTGGGGACGATGGTCACGGGGACCCTGGTCGCGGTCCCAGCGGTGAACCGGAGGATCAGGTCTCGGGGTCATGTGGGGACGATAGTCACGGGGACCCTGGTCGCGGTCCCAGCGGTGAACCGGAGGATCTGGTCTCGGGCCCCTTGGGTCAGGGTTATTGTAGTTCCTACCTCGAGGTCGTCCGCGGGTCACCGTGGTCCACTGGTCGTCCCTCACATAGTGGTCTGCAGCCATTTTGGCTAATGTAGGTCACATGTGGTGGACCACACGGAATGAAAAAGCTTATATGAAAAAGAACAGCGTGTACAAGAACTGGGAGTCGTGATGTTTTAATCTATGAGATTTATTATAATCAAAGTGGATTATAATTAAAGCAGAACGTTTCGGTCTTGAGCGACCTTCATCAGCTGCTAATAGGTGACCTTGTGGCTCCTTCAAGTGGTCAAGAACGGAAGTCACCTGGTGCTACCCGTCCGAATATGATCTCAGTCAATTTCCGTTTCCGGGTGAACCAATTAAGTGCATAAAACGGAAAAATAATTTTAATAAAACAATAAATAAAAACAAAAATATATACATTAATAAATAAAAATACAACATTTATAAATAAAAATGGGAATAAAACTTAAAGACCGGGTAAACCAAATTCAGTATTTTTCTTCTTATCATATTAATTAGGCCTTAAATGTGTCCCTCAAAACATGTAAAAAATATTTTTCCCATTCATAATTTCCTTGAGGAGCTAGGCCTCAGAGAATGTTCTGTGTGCAGGTTTAAAATGGGCGGGTCTACATCGAAGACCGCGTTACGTAAAGCGGTCATACTCACATAAACCCGCCCCCTGCTGCCCTCTAGGTATAAATACATTAACCGCGCACTAGCATTCTGTGGTTTCACCCGTCTATGGTTTTACCGCTCACGAGTCTGGTTTGAATTGTCAGTTTGCAGTTGGCTCTCCGGTGATGGGCGTGGTTTCCTGGCCTGCAGCGCACACGCCCCCACCGTCCTGAGCCAGGGATTACTGCTCATTTTTCATCAACTTTGAAGCATAATTTTATATACTTCGCGATTTTTTTAGTCCTTCAAATTTGGCAGGGTGGTTAATAATATATTTTCCTGTGGTATTATAAACTCAAAACCCATAATTATTTTTGGTTTACCCGGTCTTTAAACATGACTAATAAACATAACCAATAATACTAATAAGTGCAAAATGATTCATTGAAAATAAAAAACAGAAATATAGCAGTAAATTCAACCACCTGAAAGTCACCAAGGCACCTGTAACACCACGCTCCAGTGAATATATACATATATGTACATGTGTGGAAAATATGCAACCTCATAATTCTGTCAGTAGACCATATCAGAGGGACCGTAATAAAAGTCATATTAAACAAACTAAACAAATTGTCACAAGAGAGTCCAAGCAGAAAGTATGCCAACAAACAGAGGATGTACAGTGGTGGCCCCCCAAGCGATGCACATGAACCAGCTTTATTGGGTTATTTTAGGTTATAACAAGGCGCAGGCGACAAGAGCCCAACAGAAGTGGCACTGGCGGGTTAGGTGTGAGAAAAAATGAGTACCACCGGTGGCACTAAAAACACGGGCCTAGATCTAAAGGGCAGGGCTAATGGTCCCCCCCGCCTCAAAACCAGGCCAAAGGGCTATAACGCATCAATTGTATTTGAGGTTAGGATGGTGTTGGGGTTAGGCGTTAAGGTTAGGGACGGGGTTGGGGTTAGGAATAGGGGTTAGGGTTAGGATTAGGGCCAGGGGTTGGGGTTAGGATAGGGGTCGGGGTTAGGATTAGGGGTTAAGGTTGGGGTTAGGTATATTTCTTTAACCCATAGATCAGGGTTAGGTTAGGGATAGGGTTAGGCTAAGGTTTTGGGCTAGGAATAAATAAGGGTTAGGTTAAGGTTAGGGATAGGTAAGGGTTGAGGTTAGGGAATAAGGTTAGGGTTAGGTAAAGGTTGGGTTACGGTAAGGGTTAGGTTTCAGGTTAGGGTTAGGTTGGGGCTGGGTTAAGGTTAGGTTAAGGTGAGGGTTATGTTAAGGTTAGGATTAGGCAAGGGTAAGTCTCAGGTTATGGTTAGGGTTGGGTTGAGGTTAGGATTGGGTAAGAGTTATGGTTAGGTTGTGGTTTGGTTAGGTTAAGGTTGTGGTTAGGTTAAGGTTAGGGTTAGGCAAAGGTTAGAGTCCGAATTAAGTTTGGGTATAGTACAATCTAATGTTTAGGTATTAACCTGGGCGTATGGATGTGGCATCTAACATGAGGATCCAATGCTGTTCCCTCCTTCTCCTCTGTTGCAGGGTCCAGGTGATGTTGCTCTGGAGACCCGCCACCCTCATGGAGCCCAGTCCATGCAGCAGGAAGTGCTGAACTAAAGGTGAGTCAAGGTCTTTTTTGTTAGTGATGTCCACGTTGTGTTGCATAATACGTGTCTCACCCACAAATTGAGTGGGACAGCAGGAACAATAAACCAGATAAATACAGTTGTGTGATTTGGGGGTAAAACTTTGTGTTAGTCCATGCCATGTATCACTCTTATGGTTCTGAATAAACAAATTGTGTGTTACGTTCTACAAGACCATCATTGCTACCCAGGGAGGGTAACTTGGCCTGTACCAGGATGTCTTTGAGGTTCTTATTTCTTCTATAGGCTGAGATGACTTTTGACCCAACAAAAGGTACCTGTTGGCCAAGAAGATTAATAAAATTGGACTTTAGTCTAGTACTAAGGGCTGAACCCATGGAGGAGTAAGTAATGATTAATGGAATGGGATTGGTCTGATCCTTCTCCTTCCTAACCAAGGTCTCCCCCCTCCTTCTCCCTCTCCGTTCCCCCCCTTGATTCTACACGTCAACAGACTCTCCCAATCTCTAGCCATCTCCACTCATTGCCTATAACCACTTCAACTGTTGGTTCTGTCGCCCTCACCACAGCCTTTACACCATGCAATTCTCCACTCGTCATTCCTGTCTTCATCTCGCATAGACGGCGTCCTGCTCAAAGTCACCAGCATGGGGCCCATACATGTCTCCTGCGTTCACTACGCCCCTCCTCACTTCCCCCTCCCTCGACTGTTAAGATGGCACTGATCAATATCAGATCTCTTAATAATAAGACTTTTATTTTGAAAAACTTTTTTTCTGCTCACACTTTGGATTTTTTGCTGTTAACCGAAACCTGGCAAAAGCCAGGTGATGTTAGTGCCTTCTCTGAGCTCCTCCCTCCCAGTTGCTCTTTTTTCAGCTGTCCACGAGCCACTGGTCGAGGTGGTGGTGTAGCCTCTGTGTTCAAAAATAAATTCAAATGCAGGCTCATCACAACAAATACTTACTCTAGTTTTGAGCTCCAGGTTTTTGTGCTAGATAATAACTGCTCCATCCTGTGTGCCATTATCTACCGTCCCCCTAAGGCAAACCAGATTTTTATTTCTGAATTTTCTGAGTTTTTAGCAGAGTTTTTACCAAAATTTGACAAAATTCTAATCTGCGGAGATTTTAATATACATGTCTGTTGCTCAGCTAATCAATTGGGAAATGACTTCAGAGATCTTTTAGATTATTTTGATCTCACACAATTAGTGGCCGGACCAACACATAATCTTGGCCATACATTGGATTTAATAATCACCTATGGTCTCTCGGTGTCAGTCAAAGAGATCAGTGTCACTCCCCTCTCTGACCATCTTCCCATACTCTTCGACCTAAGAGTACCATCTCCTGCAACTAAGCCCGTCTTACCTCCTTGCCGTCGCCGCATTATCACCTCTTCCACTGCCAGTGATTTTGCATCAGCATTTCAAAATAGTGATCCCACTACCTTAGACAACCTGTGTTATCCTGCCTCACCTGACTGTTTCATCTCCTCCTTCCACTCTACTTGCACTTCAATTCTTGACTCTGTAGCTCCTCTAAGGATAAAATCCTCAAAGTCCAGGGCTGATCCTTGGCTGAATGATTACACTCGCGCTCTTAGGCAAGACTGTAGATTGGCAGAACGGAAATGGAAGAAGCACAAATCTCCCATTTTGCTGGGTATCTGGAGGGACAAGTTAGCTACTTTTCAGAGAGCTATGAGAGATGCAAAAGCTCTTTATCTGTCCAGACTCATCTCTACGAGCAGCAATCGTCCAAGGGTATTATTTAGTACAATAAACTCTGTCATTAATCCATCCACTAGTAGCCCTCTAGATGCTTCAACAGCAACTTGTGAAGAGTTTTTAAAATTCTTTGTTGACTAAATCGTTTCTGTTAGGGGAAAGATTACTGCTAACACCAATGTCGCAGATAATAGGCTGAATTCTGCCTCTGTGCACCCAACTGCTGTTCTTAATAATTTTGAGCCTGTTTCCCTCTCCCTCCTTTCTGAGATCGTGCAAAAGCTAAAGGCAACCACCTGTCCCTCAGACATTGTTCCCGCTAAGGTGCTGAAAGAGGTTTTTAATACTGTCGGACCTTACCTCCTTGTTTTTATCAACATGTGCCTTAGCTCAGGTACTGTCCCAGATCTTTTTAAACATGCCGTGGTCAGACCACTTCTCAAGAAACCTCACCTGGATCCCTCAGTTTTATCTAATTTTAGGCCCGTTTCTCATCTGTCTTTTTTATCTAAGGTCTTAGAGAAGGTTGTTTTTATTCAGTTACAATCTTTTCTGGAAAAAAAATGCCATCTTCGAAAAATTTCAATCTGGTTTTAGATCCCGCCATAGCACTGAGTCGGCTCTACTTAAAATCCACAACGATATCCTCCGTTCAGCTGACAATAAAACCCCCATGATACTAGTCCTCCTAGACCTCACAGCAGCATTCGATACAGTAGACCACTCTATTCTCATCTCCCGTCTGTCCAATCACGTGGGCATTCAGGGTCCAGTTCTTAAATGGTTTTCCTCTTACCTCAAAACCAGGTCTTTCTCCGTTATGATTGGAGACCTCTCATCCTCCTGTGCCCCCCTCTCTTGTGGGGTTCCACAGGGTTCCATTCTCGGCCCCCTTCTTTTCACCCTCTATCTACTGCCTCTTGGAAAGATCATATCAACGCATAATCTTCATTTTCATTGTTATGCTGATGACATTCAGGTTTACCTCCCAATCATCCCAAATGCTCCAGCTGCTCTAAAATCCCTCCTCAATTGCCTAGAAGATATTAACCTGTGGTTGACAAAAAAAAATTTCTGCACTTGAACCAGTCAAAAATGGAATGTATTGTTTTTGGTACCTCTAATGTTTGCGAAAATGTGATTAGTAACTGTGTTTCCTCTTCCGTTGCCTCTCTTTTTAAACCTGCTGTAAGAAACCTGGGAGTTATTCTAGACCCTGGCCTATGTTTTGATCAGCAGATTGACTCAGTAGTGAAGCCAAGTTTCTTTCAACTGCGCCTTTTAAGTAAAGTTAAACCATTCCTCAGCAGGAACGATCTTGAAACGGCTATACATGCTTTTATCAGTTCTAGGTTAGATTATTGCAATTCCCTGTACTTTGGCATTAAGCAATCATCTCTCTCCCGCCTTCAACTGGTACAAAATGTTGCAGCACGCCTCCTAACCAACACCTCCCGTTACAGTCACATCACTCCCGTTCTCTGTTCACTACATTGGCTCTCGGTTAAATTTAGAATCACTTTTAAACTGTTATTATTTGTTTTTAAAGCTATTCATGGTCTTGCTCCAGAGTATCTGTCCGATTGTTTAAAACTTAGACGACACTGTAGAGCCCTCCGGTCCTCAAAACAGCCCCTGTTAGAGGTCCCTTTCTCTAATTGCAAACAGTGGGGGGATCTGACCTTTTCAATAGCGGGACCAAAACTGTGGAACTCCCTACCCCCTGAATTATATTTTATTGATGACTTGGCACTTTTTAAAGCACGTCTTAAAACTCATTTGTTTAAACTGGCTTTTAATATTGATAAACTTTTACCTTTTGATATGTATTTCATTGTTGTGTTTTCTTGTTTTGTTTTTTCCATGCCATTTGTCACCTGAAATGTTATTTCTTTTCTGTAAAGCACTTTGATCATCTGTCCGATGTTGTAAGGTGCTATATAAATAAACTTTATTATTATTATTATTATTATGACAGCCTCTAAGGAAAGACCTAGAGGTACCCCTGTCTCTTAGAGCCCGGAACAATATGTGAACTGCATCATAGAAATCACTCTTCCTAGTGCAAATCCTATTAAACCGTAATATTTGTGATTTCACTAATCCTTTTGTAAGTGTGTTTTGGATGGAAACTACTTTTGTAAAGTAAGGCGTGGGTATCCGTCTTTTTAGTAGTTGTGTCTAAAAAATCAATAGTGGAGTCACTGAGCTCATAGGTAAGCTGGATTGATGGGTCGTGGGCATTTAAGATAGACATAAAGTCTTTAAATTCTGTTTCAGAACCTGGCCAGATCCCCCAAATATCATCCAAATACCGAAGATAATTTAAAGGCTTTAGGTGACATTTGGAAAAGACCTCCTCCTCCCAGTTGGCCATAAAAATGTTGGCGTAGGCTGGGGCGAATTGTTTGCCCATTGCTGTTCCCTTAATTTGTAAATAAAATTTGTCGTTAAAAATGAAATCATTCCTGGTCAAATTAATATCCAATAATTGTCTATCAGGTCTTTTTGGATCCGGGAATCTATTATCTATATATAATTTTTTGACACATTGAATGCCCGCAATAATGGGAATATTCCTATAGAGGCTTTTAACATCCATAGAGAATAGAAAACAATTCGATGGTACTATTAATTTTTTGACTATATTAACGAAGTGGTATGTGTCTTTCACATAGGAGGGGTGTATAATCGAGAGGGGATTAAGAAAGAAATCCAAATATTCAGCTGTAAAATAGGTCTCACTCCCACAATCTGAGACAATTGGTCTACCTGGGGGGATTTCAAATGGTATCGTCCAAGTGGAGGGGCCCATGTATTTTAGGCAATATATAGAATCGCCTGGGTCTAGGCTCCTCCTCACCGATCAGATATCTCTGTTGTTTGCCATTAATAAATTTGCTCCTGAGAAGTGAGTCTATAATTTGGATAACTAATTTGATCGTGTCTAGATAAATAGGTTTGTCTAATTTATGATAATAAATAGTGTCGTTCAGTTGACGTTCAACCTCCAAGATGTATTGGTCTCTATCTAATTTAACTACCTTTATCGGCTGGCTTAATCACGATGTGTTTATTCTTTTGAAGTTCTATTAAAGCTTCCGTTTCCAATGTGTTGGGAATTTCGAGTATTGTCCTGTAATGATTTTTAATCGTCAATTTGTCTAGGGTTATTAATTGGTGTATATAACCGGGAATTTCCCCTGGTGGAGTTGTCCAAACAGAAGGGCCTACAAAAGGTAACATCATACTCTCCTTATCTTTGAAAAAGCTAATCAATTTGAGTCGTCTGTGATAGTTTTGTAGGTCCGATTTGAACTATTTCTTAACATCCCGCCTGTTACGTGTCCCTCCTATTCCTATGGTGGCCAGCTAGTTGCCTGACAGTGGCTTAATTGGCTACACCTTGTGGTTCCCACCGCTATTACCTGTGCCTATTATCTTTCACCTGTGTCCAGGTGTAGGTCCTGAGTGGGAGGCGGGGCCTCCACTATAAAAGCCCTACACACCTGCCATGGCGGCGACTTCTTTCCCGAGAGACTTGCTGGATGCTTTGGCCTTGTTAACTGCCGGTTCACCCGTGTCCATTCTCCTCTCGCTGCCGCTACCAACGCTATTTGTCTTTTTGGCATAATTGTTTGCCTAGTTTTTGTTAAATACAACCATTTTCTGTTAATAAATCCCCTAGATTGAGCCCTTTGTGTTGTCTCTCTTATGTTCGGTTTCAGCCGTAACATAATTGGGGGCTCGTCCGTTCTTTAATTGGACCGTTTTTATTAAGGCTATTTTTGGAGTTTGATGAGGCATTTTTTCAAGAAGATCCAACGACGTTTGTAGGTTTTGGCAATTCTGTTTTTGCATACACCCTTAGTTAGTCTGTTTGTTGTTTTCTGCTTTACTTTTGGGTGGTAGCCCTATTTAGCACGCCAGGGTTTGATGATTGATCGACCATAGTCTTTTGTTGAGCGAACGGGCCTGCACGCTAGGTATCAGAACCACCTGAAGACCTTAGACAGTGAGGTAGTTAGGGCAGTTTTGTTTTGCTTTACCTCTTTTTGAAGTTACCAATTATCTACTGGGTGTGGAAGCTTTCTGATTGCCGTTTTATAATAAAAGTCTTTTTTTTTTTTTTTTTGAAGTTCTATGAACTTTATTTAAATTGCACAATTGAAGATGTGGGCCGATATTTAGTCTTGCCAGCCTAGTACTGCTGTTTCGTCCCTATTCTTCGTTTATTCCAGCCGTGTTGGTATTTCGTGCTTTACAAGGCTTTTTGTAGGTGAACCTGTGGTTGTTTTTTGTGACCACTTTTTGAATTTTTAAACTGATATTTGTTTTGTAGCCTTTGAATCAGTTTTTCAAAATTTTGATATTCGATTTTCTAATAATATTTAGTTATCGAATCTTATTTAATTTAATTGCATTTGGCGTATCAAAATGTCATTATTAGATGACTTCATTGCATTGCCATCTGTGGAGATTCTTTCTCAGTGTACGAAAGCTCAGTTATTGGAGTTATCAGAAGTACCAGGTACCTCTGTCGAACGCTGCAAAACGTTTAAAGAACATGACCTTAGTTGCTTTAATTGAAGGTCTTGTCGCTCAGGAACTCTTGCCCGAAACGGCAGCTGATGCGAAGCCACCGCGGAGTAGCACTAAGGAGCTTGAGCTCCGAATTCGTTTACAGGAGCTCACCTTACGTGAAAAGGAGCTTGACAATGAGCATGAAAAATTGCGTGTTTCAGCTCGACAAGAGCTGAAAAACACCTTAGAATTAAAACTAATGGAATATGAATCTAGAAGGTGGAGTCAAGCGGTGCCACGTGATGAGTTTCAAGTCAGTCGGTACATTAAAATGGTACCCGACTTCACTGGTAAAGAGGTGGAGAAATATTTCCCTCATTTCGAACGGGTTGCAATAACTTTAGAGTGGCCTAAGCAATATTGGACGCTCCTACTGCAGTGTGTGCTGAAAGGCAGAGCTCAGGAGGTTTACTCTGTCCTTCCTCTTGAGGATAGTGCGGATTATGATAAAGTGAAAGCTGCAATCTTAAATGCCTATCAATTAGTACCAGAGGCATATAGACAGAAATTCCGTCATAAGAGAACAGACAGACAGACTTATGTGGAATTTGCTGCTGAGAAAACAACTTTATTTGATAGATGGTGCCAGTCAGAAGGGGTTAATTCCATGTGCAAACTCAAGGAGTTAATCCTAGTTGAGGACTTTCGTAACTGTTTACCTGATGTGTCTATTTATGTTGCTGAGCAGAAAGCGGAGACAATCTCACAAGCGGCCTGTCTCGCGGATCAGTAACCCATCATGTGTATAAGGATCGAAATCGTGCCAATCTCCTGAATTTAATTTTTTTTACAAAACACCAAGGCCATTTGATTTGAGAATTCAGAGTCCATCTGATTTGAAGAGTCCAGGTGTTCCAGGTGAAACAGAGCAGAGATTCTGCAACTATTGCAAAAACCGAAACCTTAAACCGAATGTATTAAACTAAAAAAGAGGCAGGAAAAATCAGTTGGCCTAGTCACAACAGCAAGGCAAAATAGTTTCTCTCAGCCCATCGGCATTGCACTCATGAAGGCTCCGTCTACCTACAAACCTTTCCTCACTGATGGGATTATATCAGTCGCTGATGGTCAGTCTGCGCCTGTGCGCATTTTACGCGATACGGGTGCGGCCCAAAGCTTCATTTTACGGGACCTCTTGCCGTTGTCTGAGAAAACTGCCACTGGCAATAGTGTTCTTGTGCAAGGGATTGAGATGGGGATCATGAAGGTGCCTCTTCATCGCGTATGCCTGAAGTCCGATTTAGTCTGTGGCGACGTGGTTGTAGGAGTAAGATCCTCATTTCCCATTCCTTCGGTGAACTTTATACTGGGCAACGACATTGCAGGCTCGAAAGTGTGGAGTCGAGGTGAAGTACTGCCTGAACAGGGTATCTGCAGGTTTCAGCAAGTCAAATTTAAGACTTTTTAAGACCTTTTTAATACCACCTTGAATGAAATTTAAGACCTAAAGCACGCGATGGTGGGGGGGATCCCGCTGTATTACAACCCAAGCATAGCATGTGTGTCACTCAATGAGACTCATTCAAGTTGACTTTTTGTCTGTTTATGATACTCAGTGCTCTCTGGTTCAAAAGCTGTAAGTACAAGTGCAGTTTAACGTAGGGCTGGGCGATATGGCTGAAAACTGTATCACGATATAAGTGTTTCATATCTGTCTATCGATAATTATTGATTAAAAATTTTTTAAAGGACCAGGAGAAAAATATAAACGTAAAGTTTTATTTTAAACTTAACCTTCCCCTGATTGTAGGCAGACAGGGAAAAGGAATGTCAACACAACCATGGAAAACTCAAATAAATATAAACATAAGTCTGAATGAAAATGAACATCACAATGAAAACTTAACAATTATCAATTATAAAGTGCTCAAAAACATGTGCTACAAAAAAGTGTTGTAAAAACATTTGCAGTGTTAAATGTAAACATAAGAGATGAGATCATGAGATCACTATTGCATTACTTGGTAGGTGGATTAAAGCTTATCTTCAACCTGGAGTCCCTAGAACATGGAACATATGGATGTCATTGTTGTTGGGACATGGAGATATGTCCAGTACTGTCATGAACCATCATCCATGTTGTAAAGATCGCTAGTTAGCATGTTCGCTAACTAGCGATTAGCGCCTATTAGAGATTTTGTTGTTATGCTTGCTATCCATGTTATAACGAAAATGCCTACATTAAACAGAATAATGATAATGCCATCAAAGGGGGAAATGGGACATGGAGATATGTCCAGTACTGTCATGAACCAATGCTGGCCGCGGCGCCTGAGATCTGAGAAGAACTATCTTCATATATATTATTTACAATTTCCTCACTCGTTGCGGTACTCATCTTCGTTTCTCACATCGCGCTGTTTCTGTTATGAACAGTGTTGGGCAAGTTACATCCAAAATATAATACATTATATATTACTAGTTACTGTCATTTGAAAGTAATTAGTTACATTACAATATTACTATCTCTGAATTGTAATGCGTTACACTACTTGTGTATTACTTTTGAGTTACTTTCAACAAAATAGCCACAGAAATATATGACTAAGCATTTAAAAATGCTAAACTGCAGATTGTTATAGCTGATTATTTACATTCAGTGGAGGATGATGTAACATAATGACTGTGTAGGCCCCTAAAGCTACTAATAACTTAATATAATAGGCACAGTAAAGGCTCATGGCACAATACAATGAGTAACAATGACAGTTAGAATCATATAAGCAGACAAATGATCAAAGTCTGTAAGTTATGATGGAGATGCTGCAAATATTTAAAGTCCTGGCCTATTCATATGAAACAAAATAGAGTTAGAGCCCACTATAACATAGCCTATAGCCTTATAATATGACAAACACACAATCTCTTTTTCTTTTAGTTTATATTGTTTTATTCTCTTTTAATTCAAGCTTACAGCACAAAGATGCCATGCACTGAATGGACACAACTTCTGTTTTATGAGTCCAACAAACATTAACATGTAATCTAAACATAGACTACAACGGCTAATCAATAAAACACAGGCCAGAGAAGCCAGGAAATTTGCCAAAAAAATGGCTACAACGTAGGCTACCACAGAAAGGCTGGTAAAATTTCAATCACTTATAGCTAGAACTCTAGCTAAAGCACATACGGTACTTCAAGAATACTGAAAATAAAATAAAGTGCATGGGCCTATTTGGCAAATATGAAATACAAATCAGTCATTTCACTCCCAACTTCACAAAAAATGTAAGACTGGATAAATAAATAAACATAAAATTGAAAATAAAAAATGAATTCTTCACAGAAACCTGTTCCTGTCAAATGGCCTATATAACAGAGGTAGCATGCAGCCTAGAAGGCTGGTAAAGTAAACAGAACTATAAAGGCAGTTATGGCCTGGACATAGCCTACTTCTGGTTCTAGGGTGTAGTGGGGGGGACTAGCCTATTCCACCACCCTCTTGACTGAAATATCTGTTGAAGCGCATCAGGAGAAGGCGCTGAAAGCGTCCATCACCAAGACGGTTGCGTTTTGGGGTGAGCACAAGATTCCCAAGACTGAAAAGTCTTTCTACTGGTGCACTGGATGGTGTTGGGGTGTTATAGCGGAGTGCAATTTGTTTAATCCTTGGAAACATGTGCAGGCTTTCCATCACAGGGGCAGAACTGAGATAAGACATTACCTCTGTTTCCACTGACATGGGCGCATCAGCTGTGGCACTGGGCTGTACTTCAAAAGAAAAAAAGTCATCCTCGCTGGAGGCAGCAGCAGCAGGTTGAGGGGTATCAGGCATCAGGGCTGTAGGCTCTTCTGTTGTAAGGGAGCGGCACTCCGTTGTGAGGAGGAGCTTGATGTGGTCTCTTCTGGATTCTTCTTTTACCCAGCGCAGCTTGAACTTTGGCAGCGAAACAGCAGCCAGAAGTGCATCCTTGGAATCAATCGTCGCAGCAAATCGAGTTTTGATTGCTCCCACAATAACTTCAGGCAGCCCAGTGGTCATTTGCGATAGGCCCTGTGTCATTACCAAGGTTTTGGCCATCAAAACTTCGAGTGTTGGTTGAAGTGTCCCAAAAAAGCAAGTGTCCTCACCCTGTAGGATGTCCAATGCAACTGTGAAAGGCTTCATAATGTAACAATATTCCTTGAGAAATTGGTATTCCCTGTCATTCATACATTTAATCTGAAGCTGTGTGCATAGGCTATTTATGTCAGTGAGGGGCATTTCTATGACACGAGCATAGGCGTTATAGAATGAGTTCCACCGCGTTGTTGTGGGGACAATCAACTTTCTTTCACTGACCTCTTCCAGGCACTCTGATGCGATGGTGGAGCGGCTGGCCTTTGTCCACATTGCTGAACATTTAGCTGTAGCACTACGATACACAGCCCTTGATTCTGGATTAGATACCAGCCACTTAACAACCTCATTGTTTGCAATTAGATTAAGTGTATGGGCTGCACATCTATGGTGGGGAGGCAGTACACATTGTCCATGCTGCGCATCATCGGCAGTAAGCACACTATGAAGGTCTGTGAACTCCACCTCACCATCACCCTCCTCCTCCTCCCCCTCCTCCTCCAACTCCACTTGAAGCTGCTGATGCTCCTTGAAGGCTTTAACAAAGTTGCTCCCATTGTCCGTCACACATGCAGTCACTTTATTGTATGTCAGTCCATACTGAGAAAAAATGTCTTCTAGCTCTGTTGCAATTGCATCATATGTGTGTCTACCCCTAAATCTTTTACAAGCTATTGCAGCCTTCTTTCGTGCCAAGGTATCTGCATCAATCCAGTGCACGGTGACCCCCATAAAACTTTTGTTGTTGGCACTCCATATGTCTGCTGTTGTTGACACATACTGCTGGGCTTCGAGTATTTTCTTCAGCTCCTTCTCCATGACAGCATATGCCTTGTCCAAATCTTTGGCGAATGTTTTTCTGTCAGGCAGTACATGCTGAAAAATTAAGAAGATAGCTAGATGTTAAACTCATGCTGTTTTTAAATTGGTCAGACTATATTCGCATATCCGTAAAATAAAAATAAATTAAAAAAAATAAAAAACATGAGAGATTCACTTCTCCTCAACAGCACGGACTCGCTATTTAGGTTGTTATTTAAAATGATAACAAGGTAGATACATGGCCGCATGGCCCACTCTCTATGACAACGTTAGCTTACCTTGTCGTTGCTGCTCACTGGGATTTTGCTGACAAGCTTTCTGAACGCTGGCGATTCTACCGTTGATAGGGAGTGCATGTCTTCCACAATAAATTCTGCCACCAGTCTCCTCACTTCTCTGGCTTCAACCATGGCAGACCGAGAGAAACTTAACTTTTGTTGCTTTGTCTGTCCCGTATGTTCGTCCTCTTTTTTCTTTCTCTTCTCCGCAGGTTCATCCCTCTCTTCCAGCTTAGTGTTAGCGTGGCACCGGTCCAGGTGTTTCTTTAAGTTACTGGTGCTATTTTTTGACGTCGAGAGTTCCCTCGGTGTCGCACACAGGTTGCATTTTACAATGATGTTCTTCTCCTTCTCTTTGAGGAACTGAAAATAATGGGCGAATGTCCATCGCGCAAACGTAGAGTCCGGCTGCGCCGTGTCTGTTGTCATCATCAGCCTCAACAGGAGAGAAAAAAACAACAACAGGAAATCGCGCTTGCTCCCGAGTCCCGGCTTTTTTCTGTTGTCGGGATGTCTCGCGGTGTTGGTGAATTATTTAAAAAACAACAGCTAAACGGGTTAAAATGCGTTGTAACGCGCGTT
The DNA here is from genome assembly GCF_964030765.1 of Micromesistius poutassou. Lineage (NCBI taxonomy): Eukaryota > Metazoa > Chordata > Actinopteri > Gadiformes > Gadidae > Micromesistius > Micromesistius poutassou. The sequence continues at coordinate 15,393,165 of NC_140286.1, forward strand.
ACTTAGATTGTAACGAGTAAAATATTACCGAAAATGTATTAGTAATGCGTTATATTACTGCGTTACAGCAAATAGTAATACATTACTGTAATTGCGTTACTTTTGTAACGCGTTACCCCCAACACTGGTTATGAAACACACACGCGAGATGGCGCAGCCAAACGTGATACTGTTACATGATTGGCCATTGGCGTGTCGCTCCATACGTTGCTCTCCACAGGTATCAGAGGACGCGTGCCTTTGTTCACACAACCAACCTTGCTTCGCAACCTCTGGTTCAAAGCGGAGCTAGACTCTTTGCTCCGTTAACTTCCAACAAGGAAAAAAATGATCGAAACCTTCTATCAAACGCATTTTCTATTGATATTGATTACGTGTCTATTGACAAATTTAATTACTACTTTAATTATTATTTAAGTTACAGTATTTAAGACCAGCATATGACATTTTTAATGAATTTAAGACTTTTTAAGGCCTTTGTAACAGGGTTCAAGGAGTGGGCGGAGACAGGTTTGGCGTTTTCTTAGCCGGTTCGCTTTATTTTGCGTAAAGCGAACAACAAATGAAACATAAGATGCAATCAAAACAATCCAGTCCGCGACTACGGTGGCCAGGCTCTCTGCCGTTTGGCCCGTTGCTCTGTCCGCACTGAGCCTCTCTCGCTCTCGGCCTCCCCTACTGAAAGGCAGAGCAGACACATAAATACACACTTCCTGATTGGGTCTGATTGCGGACACCTGTCGGCAATCAGACCCAATCGCCCCAGCCGACCTGGTGCTCCATACTCCCCCTACCGGCCAGACTCCGCCCCCCCCTCCACATACCCCCACCGCCCGACACAGGCCGGGGACCCATCCGGCCGTAGCCTACTCCCCCCCCCCCCCCCCCCCCCCGGAACGGGAGAGGAAATCAGCCACGACCATCTGCGACCCCGGCCTGTGGGCCACCCGGAAATGAAAGGGCTGCAACGCGAGGTACCACCGGGTGATCCTCGCGTTGGCATCCTTCATCCGGTGGAGCCACTGGAGGGGGGCGTGGTCGGAATAGAGGGTAAACTGGCGACCCAGCAGGTAGTAGCGGAGGGCGCCGACCGCCCATCGGATGGCGAGACACTCCTTCTCGATGGTGCTGTACCGACCCTCCCGGTCCGATAGTTTTCGGCTCAGGTACAGCACCGGTCGGTCGCCCCCCCCCCCCCCACCTGCTGGGTCAGGACCGCGCCTAACCCCCCACCTATCCGACGCGTCTGCCTGCACGGAGAAAGGGAGAGCAAAATTAGGAGCACACAGGACGGCTTCCCCGCAGAGGGCTGTTTTAATAGCATCAAACGACACCTGACATGGCTCCGACCACTGGACTGTATCTGGGGCCCTCTTCCGGGTGAGGTCGGTCAAGGGGCTGGCCAGGTCGGAGAAGTTTGGGACAAACTGCCGATAGTACCCCGCCAGCCCCAGGAACCGCCTCACCTCTTTCTTGGTCCTGGGGCGGGGGGCGGCAGCGACCGCCGCGGTCTTACCGACCTGCGGCCGGACCTTCCCCCGCCCCAGGTGGAACCCCAGATACTGGATCTCCCTCCGCCCGATCACGCACTTCTTCGGGTTGGCCGTGAGCCCCGCCCGTCTCAGCGACTGAAGGACGGCCGCCACCCGCTGCATATGCTGCCCCCAGTTGTCTCCATAGATGACTATGTCGTCGAGGTAGGCGGCAGCATATGCAGCATGAGGTCGCAGCACCCGGTCCATCAGCCGCTGGAACGTGGCTGGGGCCCCGAACAACCCGAACGGAAGTACCTTGAATTGGTACAGACCGAGCGGAGTGGAGAACGCCGTTTTCTCTCGGGCTGCTGGAGACAACGGAATCTGCCAGTAGCCCTTCGTGCAGTCCAGGGTCGTGTAGTAGGTGGCCATGCCAAGCCGGTCCACAAGCTCGTCGATCCGAGGCATCGGGTAGGCGTCGAACTTAGACACCGCATTCACCCTACGGTAATCCACACAGAACCGGACAGACCCGTCCGGCTTCCCCACAAGCACGACGGGGCTGCACCAGTCGCTGTGGGACTCCTCGACGACGCCCAAGTCTAGCATTGCTGCCAATTCGCGCCGTACCACGTCTTGCTTGTGTACGGGCAGCCTGTAGGGGCGTGTCCGCACCGTTAACCCCGGTTGCGTCTCGATGTCGTGAGTTATTAACGGGGTGCGACCGGGCAGGGGCGAAAAGACGTCGGCGAACTGGAGCTGTAGAGAGACCACGTCCGCCGCCTGACTCTCCGACAGATCCTCTCCTCGGCCGACCGGAGGGATGGGCCCCGGGGCAGGGACTTCCGGTCCAAGCTCCTCTCCCTCCGGTAGCGTCGTGGCGAACGCGACCGGGACCACATCATTCCACCTTTTCAGGAGGTTGATGTGGTAGATCTGTCGGGCGTCGCCCCTGTCCGACCGTACTACCTCGTAATCCACGTCCCCGACTCGCCGTGTGACCACAAAGGGACCTTGCCACTTCGCGAGTAATTTGGTGCTAGAGGTGGGCAACAGAACAAGGACCTTGTCCCCCGGCGTGAGATCGCGTAATCTAGTCCCTCTGTCGTACAGGCGTTTCTGATTCTCCTGGGCTTGGCGCAAATGCTCACGTGACATTACCCCGAGTGAGTGGAGCTTTGCACGCAAGTCCATGACGTACTGGATTTCGTTTTTGCTGTCGCTGGACCCCTCCTCCCAGTTTTCTTTAATGAGGTCCAGGACGCCCCTGGGCCTGCGCCCATAGAGCAACTCAAACGGGGAAAACCCTGTGGAAGCCTGAGGCACTTCCCGCACCGCAAACAACAGAGGGTCTAGCCATTGATGCCAATTTCGAGCATCCTCCAGTACAAACTTCCGGATCATGGACTTTAACGTCCGGTTAAACCTCTCACACAAGCCGTCTGTGGCTGGGTGATAGACGCTCGTGCGGATGGCCTTGACCTTCAACAACCCGTAAAGTTCCTTGATCGTGCGTGACATGAAATTGGTGCCCTGGTCAGTGAGAATCTCCTTTGGGATTCCCACCCGCGATATGACGTGAAACAACGCCTGCGCAACACTCCTCGCGGAGATATTGCGCAACGGAATTGCTTCCGGGTATCGGGTTGCGTAGTCGATCAGGACTAACACAAATCGATACCCTTGTGCGGAACGTTCTAATGGCCCGATAATGTCCATGCCCACGCGATCGAATGGGACCTCCACCAGGGGAAGGGGCCGCAAGGGAGCCCTGGGGATGGCCGGGGGATTCACCAACTGGCACTCGGGGCATGAGGCGCACCAGCGGCGCACTTCCGCCCGAATTCCCGGCCAATAGAACCGAGCCATTATCCGGTTCAGTGTTTTGTCGTACCCCAAATGGCCCGCCATTGGGTTGTAATGCGCCGCCTGGAAAATCATTTCCCGGCGGCTCCTGGGTACCAGCAACTGGGTAACAACCTCCTCACTCTGGGTGTCACGACTCACCCGATAAAGCCTGTCCCTAATCACCACAAAGTGTGGGTAAGTCAGCACTGCGTCTGGCTGTACCCGAAGACCATCAATGGAAATCACTTGGTCGAAGGCGGAGCGTAGAGTAGCGTCACGAGACTGCTCAAGGGGGAAATCGTCCACCGGTGGGAATGTCGACGCTCGGACCTCGGGCTGAGAACCTCCCGCCTCCTCCCCCGATCCCTGAGCAGCGTCGGACACCCTCGCATCGGCGCAGAACACAGCACATGACTTACATGTCCCTATCTGTCGTGTCCGTACCCCCGCACTCTCGCTAACTGCCCCTGGAAACCCAGCCCAATCTATCCCTAGAATCAGGGGGTACGTGAGGCTCGGACTAACCGCCGCCTTGACCCTATGCGTTTTTCCCCCATAACGAATTTCGATAGGGACCAAGGGATACGTGTGAACATCCCCGTGTATACACCTCACCAAAACGCTCGATGCCTCGACCAATGCCTCGGACCGCACCAGGCGCTGATGGATCATGGTCTGCATACAGCCGGAATCCAACAGCGCCTGGTACGTACCCCGTTGTATCCTCACCGGGATACGGTACGCCTCGCCGGGACCGTAGGGAGGGATCGGGGTACCGGTGACGCGGACAACCTGGCCCACCTCCATCATCGGGCAGTCCCTCCGAAGGTGTCCCGGCTGTCCGCACCGCCAACACCCCTCCCTTGCCGTCTGAGGGCCCGCCTGCGGGATGGGGGGGGAAGGTGATTCATGTGCCTGCTCTGGAGTGGGCCCCCCCCCCCCACCTCGCTCTTGGTAGCGGGGTGGGTTTGTACCCCCGCAGGGCCGCCGCACCGGTCCGCGGGCTCGGGGTTGGTGCTGGGGGGAATCAGGTGGCCCTCCGCGATTTTGACGGCCGCCTAGAGGCTCTCGGGCCGGTGGTACCGGACCCAGGTGGATGTTCTGGCTGGGAGCCCCTCGACGAACCTCTCGGGGGCCACCTGCTCCACGATCTCCTCGGGGTTGTTCCTCTCCGGGGCCAACCACCTCCTCGCCTGGTCCCGCAGCTGCTGGGCGTAGGTGAAGGGACGATCGCCTTCCGAAAAGGTGAGGGCCCGGAACCGGCGGCGATGTTCCTCCGGGTTCAGGCCTAGCCGGTCCCGGATGGCCTTGTCCACCGCCTCGTAGTCCCGCTGGGCCCCTGCCGGCAGACTGTGGGCCGTGAGCTGGGCCTCGCCCGTCAGGAGCGGCAGGAGGCGGTGAGCCCACTCCTGGCGTGGCCACCCCCCGGAACGTCTCCAGGAAGGCCTCCGCGTCGTCGGTCTCCCCCATCTTGGGAACGTGTATGTGGCCCGCCGCTCTGGGTTCGCGACCGCGGTCGCCGGAGGCGAGGAGCTCCTGTAGGACCGCCCGATCGGCGGTCAACGACTGACCGAGCTCCAGGAGCACGTCGTTCTGTGCCTGTTGCACTTGCGCCTGCCGTTCGGACATCTGCGCGAGATGTCCGAGTAGTGCTGCCAAGGGTGACTCCATCGTCGCACTCCGCCCCACATTGGGCTCCACTGTAACAGGGTTAAAGGAGTGGGCGGAGACAGGTTTGGCGTTTTCTTAGCCGGTTCGCTTTATTTTGCGTAAAGCGAACAACAAATGAAACATAAGATGCAATCAAATAAACAATCCAGTCCGCGACTACGGTGGCCAGGCTCTCTGCCGTTTGGCCCGTCGCTCTGTCCGCACTGAGCCTCTCTCGCTCTCGGCCTCCCCTACTGAAAGGCAGAGCAGACACATAAATACACACTTCCTGATTGGGTCTGATTGCGGACACCTGTCGGCAATCAGACCCAATCGCCCCAGCCGACCTGGTGCTCCATACTCCCCCTACCGGCCAGACTCCGCCCCCCTCCACAGCCTTAAATTTAGAAACATGAATTTAAGACTTTTTAAGGATGCGCGGACACCCTGCTGAAGTGATTGCTGCACCACCCATGCCAGTGGGCATAGATGATTGTGCACAAAAGTTCCCAAATGTGTTCCCTGCCAGTGTGGTCACGTGCGCACAGAGTAAAAAGTTACAATCGGTTTCTCCCGTTGACATTGACTTAAGCGACAGCTTTGTAGCCCAGCCCAAAAAATGTGACTGACTTTTTGAGAAGCTAGAGCAGTCTGTTCCTAAAGTTAAAATCCTTCTCCTTCTGCTAATGGCCTTCTGCTCTCTACCCCTGTTCTCGCCGCTCCCGATTGCAATAGCCCTTTTAGTTTGGCTGTGGACGCGAGCGACGTTGGGGCGGGAGCTGTCCTTTTACAGCGTGGCGCTGATGACCTCGACCACCCTATATCGTACTTTTCCAAAAAGTTCAGCAGTGCCCAACAAAATTATTCCACCATCGAGAAAGAGACATTGTCTTTCGTCTTAGCACTTCAACATTTCAAAGTTTACTTGGGCGGGTCATCTCATCCCATCTTGGTCTACACTGACCATGACCCACTCAAGTTTCTCAACCGCATGTACAATTCAAACCAACGGCTTATGCGGTGGAGTTTAATTTTGCAGCCGTTTTGTCTTCAAATTGTCCACGTCCGTGGAAAAGATAACGTACTGGCTGACGTGTTATCTAGATGTAGTAATTAACAGCGGCAACGTTAAATTTGAATGTTTGATAACTGTTCCGTTACTCTTGTTGAGAGAATCTTAGTTTAACCCTTACATTTGACGCGCTGTTAAACATTAGATAGATAAGGCTATTTAAACCTTCTAAGTATAGTATGCACTATGCATTCCTGCTTTACTTTTTTTTTTTCTAGCTCGAGACTTCTAATTTTTCGTAACTGATAACTTGTCTCGCAGGCAGTGGCCTGCAGTTTGAGTTAAATTGAATAGCCTACTTGTTTTAAAATGAATTAATTAAAAAAGTAAGTATTGGCCCAAGTATGAATGTATGACGATTAAAGTGGAGCCTAGTTGCAAGTGCAACGCAGTTAAGTATTGTTGGCTTTCTTTTTTTTGTGTTTACTGTTAAAGTGGAGCCTAGTTGCAAGTGCAACTCAGTTAAGTATTGTTGGCTTTCTTTTTTGTGTGTTTTTGAATGGTGCTACTACATAGATTTAGTAAAATGTGTGATAACCTGTGCCGTGCTCTTCCCCATGGGCCCAGTGCACAGTAGAACTTTTTTTTTTTTGGACATGTTTAATTATGAAGCCTTTAAAAAGTTCTTGTTGTTGTACGTGATGGTACCGTAAATGGCGACAAGTCACCATCTTAAGGGGGGGAGTGTTACGTGTCCCTCCTATTCCTATGGTGGCCAGCTAGTTGCCTGACAGTGGCTTAATTGGCTACACCTTGTGGTTGCCACCGCTATTACCTGTGCCTATTATCTTTCACCTGTGTCCAGGTGTAGGTCCTGAGTGGGAGGAGGGACCTCCACTATAAAAGCCCTACACACCTGCCATGGCGGCGACTTCTTTCCCGAGAGACTTGCTGGATGCGTTGGCCTTGTTAACTGCCGGTTCACCCGTATCCATTCTCCTCTCGCTGCCGCTACCAACGCTATTTGTCTTTTTGGCATAATTGTTTGCCTAGTTTTTGTTAAATACGACCATTTTCTGTTAACCCATTTAGGCCTAAAACGCCTGCTAAAAAAGGCCTTTTTATGCCCAAGTACTTTTCTGTAACCCCCCTCTCAAAACCTGAGGGTTTTCAGAACTATATTCAAAATTTGTCAACGCCTACTAAAACCTTAATTTCCCAGGCTCTATAGCAGATAAAAACATGAGATAAAAAGCATTTCAGAGCTTACTTCTTTGGCTGTCAACTTGACTGACTTGCTTGGCCATAATCTAAACAACTTTATTTGATAGATGGTGATATAAAAAATATAAAAAAATCAATAAACATCAAAAACCTCAAAATTTAGAAAATCAGTACAGATGTTTTTATTTATTACTTTTCATGTACCAAAGTGACAAGTGAACATCACTGAAACATATATATATATAAACAACAGGGTTACTTCTTATAATAATTTCTAAAATAATTGTTAATTTTCTTTGTTGTATTATTTTGATGTTGCTTTGGATAAAAGCATCTTGAGAAACCATATCATATAACTTGGTGGTGAGTGTACAGATTAACAACAGTACTGTCTCAAGTCTCAACACAACTCATTTACTGTTGAGTGCTGCAGTAATGCTTTCCAAAGCACTCAATGTGTAGTGGCACATTGCACTGCCTGCAGCCATACACTGTTGCACCAGGACGGGCCTCAGTGCCACACTTCGACAGTGAACATTCCCTGCAGATCTTTCTTTTCTCAAAGATCTTTTCACAGTCGTGCTCAGCTGAGGCTGTCACAGGTGCTGCAGTGCACCGAGGAGCACTCTTTGCTGTCACAGGGGTGACAACTTCATGTGCAAGGTCCTCCTGCTACTCTTTGTAGCAACCCTTGTAGGCTCCAGCACTCCTTGCAGCAATGAAAGAATTGTAGCAGCTGACTGACAGGAAAAAGAAAAAGAGCCTCCGCCACCATTTCTTGGACCGGTGCTGGAACTGATAATAGCTTACCATCTGATCGAGTAGATCGACCCCCTTCATGTTCTTCTGATAATCAGAGACGCATGCTGGCACTGTGACCTCTGTCTGGATGTCTCCTCCCCGTCTTCTCCTGACAGACCCTTCTGCCATGGGTTCATGGTAATTTGAGAGTACCATAACAACCTTTGTATCCTGCCAAGCACAGAAGGTCAGGTCATCTTTCTGAGACACTTGGTACTGATGCTTCTCCATGGCAGGTGGTTTTGGGGGGATTCCCTTTCTATTTGATCGAACGATGCCACACGCATACAGACCATGAGCCTTCAAATCTTCAAAAAGTGGCACCCCAGAATAAAAGTTATCCATAAAAATGGAGAGATGGGACCCAAAGTATGGTCCAGCCAGATCCATCACTACGCGGTGTGCAAGGCCCTTTTCACTATTCCCTCCCTCACGCCCGCTGTAGACTTGGAAGTTTGAAACATACCCGGTGGAGCTCTCAGACATAACCCACACCTTGATGCCCCACTTGGTGGGTTTCAGAAGAAGATATTGACGGAAAGCGAGTCTCCCCTTGAATTTCACCATACTTTCGTCGACACTCACAAACCCATCCACTTCATACAATTCCTGGAATCGATCTTTGAGGTAGTCGAGGTACCATCTGACTTTCCAGAGCTTGTCAGAGCGGTTCACATCATTGCTGTTGTTGTCTTGCAAGTGGAGATACCTATAGCAAGTTGGACAGTGAATTACACATTATTATCATGAGCTTTCATTGTCATGTGTTTATATAATTACACTTTATCAGTTCAGACATCATAATTATTACTGTCATTCATCATGAGCTATCATTTTCATTTGTATTTCTGTATGTTTTATGTATTATTATCAATCATAAGCTAGCATTGTCTATTGCATCATATTTATTGTTATACATAAATATAAATTATCAATCATCATCTTTAGAAATTTATTTATTGTCAGTATCAGCAACAAATCATTATTACTATTATTATTATTATTAGTTATTGATATTGTTAGTATTATTACTAACCCTACCTCCAGATGATGTCAAATCTGTCTCTTGAAATGGCTTGGGGGATGGTCGTTCGAAAAAGACACTTTTTCTGACGCCAGAAATCTCTACGTGATGGCAGTCTTAGGATGCCCATGGCAAGACACAGTCCTATGAAGGTCTTCATTTCTGTAACTGTGACGGATACCCACTTGCTCTTTGATGGAGTTGCGCTCCGTGTTTGATCCGCATACAGATTTGTTTCTGTTACAAGTCGCATCCACAACTCTTCCGTGAAAATACGGGAGAATACCTGTATTGGTGTAACAACATCTGGAAGTTCCATCTTGGCGCCTGGTTCACGATTATATGGGATCTTCTCACATGAGTGAAAGTTGTTTTTTTCCATTCTTCTTGGAAGCCAAAGAAATCGTGCATATCCTCCTCTCCCTCTCGAAACATCGCTAGGATCCACTGCTCTCTAACAACGCGATCGGCTGGGATATCATTTGAATCTGGTCCATCAATATCACTTCCATCACTTGCATATCCTTCACTTGAGTCAGCCATGACGGATTGCAAGCACAGTGTTTACAAATTTCGACCAATCACAGCGCATTTTATTATTCATGTGAGTTTAAAAAAATCATCTTTGTCACTCCCCCAAGAGTATTTCAGCAAATCACAGTGCATAGAATTGGCCACGTGCCTCGGAAAACACGACACAGCTCAAAATGACACAGACGCGTGTACCGGCATTAATGGTAAATACGCATAGATGCGTGATCCGGTCTTAAAGGTAAACACGCACAGATGCGTGATCCGGTCTGAATGAGTTAATAAATCCCCTAGATTTTGAGCCCTTTGTGTTGGGTTTCAGCCATAACACCGCCCCAAACTAAAAGTAGAAATAAACGACAATCCTTTGTTCAACAAGGTAGCCTGCGCCTTAGATAAAATAAAGGTTTTGGTCAGGTTCATAACAGTATGTCCTTCTAGAGAAGGTATATGCTTTTCCCTCGCCTGTGACGGAATCAGAGGGACGTGATGTTTAATCTCGTCCTCCAGTGGTCAAGGAAGGCCTTACCAGTCTCCTCCGTCCAGTGGACGTGGTCGTCCGCTGTGGAGAACTGGCTCGCCGGCATGTGTCCCTCCAGTTCCTCGTTGAGGATCGTAAGGTTCTCCTGTTCCTCTGGGGAGAGATTCTTGGAAAAGTTCACTTGTTGGATTAATACTTTCGCACCAGGGAAGCGCCTCCTAGCTGACCTAAGAGCAGCCTGCGCATTCTTAATAGTGGTTTCCCTGGACTTGTTCCCCCTACTATTAATACCGAAAGATAGGATGATTTTCTCTACAATTTGACCCTCTATTGGGATAGTTTTTTCGAATAGTGCCTGTGCGTGGCGGAAGTGGGCCCCTGGGTAACTCTCAATTTGTAAGTCAGGGATGTCGTGGTCAGGAATGCGGGCCAGGTTAGAATCCCCTATGATAAGCCACCTGCAATTAACCAAAGGTCCCAATCGACTAATTTACGTTGTGTGTTAGGGTGTCTGTTGACCTGGTATATCTGTGAACCCCCAGACTCGTCATCGCCCTCAGAGTCCTCCTCGCGATCGTGTGATGTGGAAGGAGCCCCACTGTAGCCCAAAACATCTCACAGCTCACCAAATTGAGCTGAAAGGCAACACCGCACATGAGCAGGAGAAGCAGGGATGGATAGTTCCACCCTGTCACCTCTCTGTCGATCCGGTGCCGGTGGGGTGATAAGCCGCCTCACCTCATGACCGTCCTGGTCGAGGTCTGGACCACGGGCGACGTCTGCGTAGGACCTGGTACCGATCCTGGAGCCATTACGCTGGGCAGCTCTCGGGGGAGGCACTGGCCGGTAGGTTAGATTGTGGAAATCCCTCCAGTTACGGAGGGGAGGTGCACGGTCCATCCGTCCATACGTCTGTACCCGGGTGGTGAGAATGATGTTGTCTCCCTGGGTTGAGAATGATGGTACCCATCTCTAGGTCTCTGGAGGGGACGTCGGGGCCTTGGTGGTGGTGGTGGACTCCAGCCCCTCGGTGGTGGATGGGGACGTCTGGCTCCCCGTGGAGAATACCGACGTCTGTCCCGGGATGGTGAGTATGGTCGTCGACCCGTGGGCGGTGATGGTGGACGCCGGTCCCTTCGTGGCGAGTAGCGCCGTCCATCTCTGGGAGATGGATGTCCAGGCCTGTGAGCTCGTGGCGAGCAGGAATGGCGGCAACGCCTGCCATACCGAACCTCGGTCCATTCACTCATCTTGGCGCGTTTAATTAACTAAAAAACACTACAAAACACTAAAGAAGCTATGCAATAAAAGTAGGTGACAAAAGAATTAGATTGTAGGAATTATCAATATTTTATTGCAAAAAAGAACGATGTTTCGACCTGTTGTGGTCTTCATCAGGTTTGCAATGATCAAATGGTGTCACAACTTTATAAACATAGCTGTCAGGGCCAATAGGAGGAAGTGTCTAATGGCTTCCGTATCCCGCCCGGGTCCCCGTGGTCAGGATGGAACAAACTCAATACAAAAATTTATATAAAAATTAAATAATACCAAGTAGGCAACTTTCGGACTATGAAAGGTGTTATCAAGTGATACCAATCAAATATATAATCACACAATTGTGGAAACCAGAAATACATATCTAACCATTGTGGAATGTTTACAAAAATTTGGTAAAAAAAACACTGGGTAAATATAACGAATAGAGCCCGACCGATATGGGATTTTTAAGGCCGATACCGATACAAATATTTGGTGATTTAAAAATCCGATATTCCGGCCGATATATATATTTAAATAAGAAATTCCAGAAACGTGTAACAAAACATTTAGATTTCTCTAACATTAGTTAGGGACCGAGCAGAACCTGCAAGGTCCCTATTGTTTTTGGTCCGATTATTAGGGACCGAGCCAAACATGGCAAGGTCCCTATTGAAACCCTCATGTTTATTATTATTATTCTTCTTCTTATTTTCCCTCATCTTCGACTGCATTTTTCCCCCCCTGCACATATTCGAAAACTCATTTTTATTTGGCACATTTGTGGGGACTGGTGAAAAATTTGATTCAAAATTGGTCAGTACAGTCATGAAGTGGTGCTGAACCAAAATCATGCTATTTGTGATTGTACGTTGAAGGGCGTGTCCGTGGCATGCCGTCAAAGTTGGCCATTTTTGAATTCCGTCGCCTTGTATTTGAACTAACTCCTCCTAGGGAATTTGTATTTGAACTAACTCCTCCTAGGGTATTTATCGGATCTGCTTCACAATTAGTCAGTACAGTCAAAACATGGTGCTCAACCAACGCCGTGTTATTTGTGACTGTACGTTGAAGGGCATGGCCGTGGCGTGCTGTCAAAGTTGGCCATTTTGAATGGAATTCTTTCACTTTTTCGCCTTGTATTTCAACTAACTCCTCCTAGGGAATTTATCGGATCATTGATGTAGGGTTAATGAACATGTAATTCAGTTAAATGTGGTCTTACATGTTAATGTCAAAACAATCAGTAGGACACCACAGGGCACCTCTGCTTCTACAGATTACATAAATTCGCGCTTTTTTAAAACTGCGCGCAGTGATGAACGGGACCTCGTGCCGGCTTGCGGCTGCGTCACGTGCGGTCCTAACATGTGCACATCTTGCCAGCACACATGTTACGACGGCACGTGACGCGGCCGCAAGCCGGCGTGAATTTTTTTTAAAACTGCGCAGTGATGAACGGGACCTCGTGCCGGCTTGCGGCTGCGTCACGTGCGGTCCTAACATGTGCACATCTTGCCAGCACACATGTTAGGACGGCACGTGATGCGGCCGCAAGCCGGCGCGAGGTCCCGTTCATCACTGCGCGCAGTTTTAATTATTAGGGACCGAGCAGAACCTGCAAGGTCCCTATTGTTATTGGTCCGATTATTAGGGACCGAGCCAAACATGGCAAGGTCCCTATTGAAACCCTCGTGATTATTATTATTCTTCTTCTTATTTTCCCTCATCTTCGATTGCATTTTTCCCCCCCTGAACATATTCGAAAACTCAATTTTTCTTGGTGCATTTTGTGGGACTGGTGAAAAATTTGATATTCTAGCCCTCAAATTCACATTCGCCCCTAGGTGGCGCTATACCAACTATGCCAAAATTTCAACGTTTGCACAAGCATAACTCGTCACCGGTTGGACCTAAACTCATGAAACTTTGCACACATATGCAAATCCTCATAATGAAGAAATTTGCAGATACTAACTTAGCACTTCCGGTAGCCAGATTTCCCGCCATTTTGAATTTAGTTAAAAACAGTAAATTCCCCAAGGATCCCAGGTTTTTCGACTTTTACAAAATTCCTTTGGCACATATCATCTATGGCCCATTATCTTCAATCTGACATAAGGATTAGTCTGTAGGATAAATTTCAAAGTACCCATGAGCCATTGAGTTCAAAAAGCGGTGTGTTTTTCACCCCAAAAATAGTAAATTACACATATCTACATTAATTGTACTCCTATGGTGTTGGACCTCTCTACTAAAGTTGTTCAGAATCAAATTCTGAACAAGATTAATTCAACATTTTTTCAAATGGGGCGTGGCTTCGAAATGGGCGTGGCCTGTTACTAAAATAGCCACAGTTCATAGACGCAATGTTTGATTTGAGCACGACCAACTCAATGGCCGTTAGGTCCCAAAGTTCTAACTGCTCAATTAAAATTAAGTCGATTTAAAAAACAACATGGCCGCCAGAGGCTCAAAATCACTCTGCGGACACCGTAATAGTTATGAATATGAAATTCACAGGACACGTGTAAACTGATGCCGATAGCTCACATACCAAAATTCGTGTTTCTATTTTTTGTAGCGCCCCCTACAGGAACTTTAAAATGCAGCCCCTACGTCACATTTCACCAATATGTATGAAACTCAGTATTCACGTACAATGTGCCCATACCTACAGAAAAGCCTCTTGGACCCATGCCCCAAACTCCACAGGAAGTCGGCTATTTGCATTTCTAATTTTCACTTTTGGCGGCCATTTTGAATTTTTTTCACTTTTTTGCCTTGTATTTGAATGAACTCCTCCTAGGGAATTTATCGGATCTGCTTCAAAATTGGTCAGTACAGTCAATAAATGGTGCCGAACCAACGCCGTGCTATTTGTGACTGTACGTTGAAGGGCGTGTCCTTGGCGTGCCGTCAAAGTTGGCCATTTTTGAATTCCGTCGCCTTGTATTTGAACTAACTCCTCCTAGGGAATTTATCGAATCTGCTTCCAAATTGGTCAGTACAGTCATGAAATGGTGCTGAATAAACGCCGTGCTATTTGGGACTGTACGTTGAAGGGCGTGTCCGTGGCGTGATGTCAAAGTTGGCCATTTTGAATGGAATTTCACTTTTTCGCATTGTATTTGAACAAACTCCTCCTAGGGAATTTATCGCATCTGCTTCACAATTGGTTAGTACAGTCAAAAAATGGTGCTGAACCAACACCGTGCTATTTGTGACTGTACATTGAAGGGCGTGGCCGTGGCGTGCCGTCAAAGTTGGCCATTTTTGAATTCCGTCGCCTTGTATTTGAACTAACTCCTCCTAGGGAATTTATCGGATCATTGATGTAGGGTTAATAATGTTAGTTAAAGTTGTTACAACATGTAATTCAGTTAAATGTGCTCTTACATGTTAATGTCAAAACAATCAGTAGGACACCACAGGGCACCTCTGCTTCTACAGATTACATAAATTCGCGAATTTTTTTTTAAACTGCGCTTTTTTAAAACTGCGCGCAGTGATGAACGGGACCTCGTGCCGGCTTGCGGCTGCGTCACGTGCGGTCCTAACATGTGCACATCTTGCCAGCACACATGTTACGACGGCACGTGACGCGGCCGCAAGCCGGCGCGATTTTTTTTTAAAACTGCGCGCAGTGATGAACGGGACCTCGTAGTGGCGGCTGCAAGCCGGCGCGAGGTCCCGTTCATCACTGCGCGCAGTTTTAATTCTTCTTCTTATTATTTTTCAGGCACTTTGATTGCATTTTCCCCCCTCTGAACATATACGAAAACTCATTTTTATTCGCCACATTTGGTGGAACTGCTGTAAATTAGAGATTCTAGCCGTCTAATTCAGATTGGCCCCAAGGTGGCGCTATACCAACTATGCCAAAATTTCGACTTTTGCACAAGCATATCTCGTCACCAGCTTCACCTACACTCATGAAACTTTTGCCACATATGCAAAACCTCATGATGAACACATTTGCAGATACTAACTTAGGACTTCCGGTAGCCACATTTCCCGCCATTTTGAATTTAGTTAAAAACAGTAAATTCCCCAAGGATCCCAGGTTTTTCGACTTTGACAAAAGTCCTTTGGCACATATCATCTATGGCCCATTATCTTCAATTTGACATAAGGATTAGTCTGTACACTAAAGTAGCAAGTACCCATTAGCCATTGCGTTCTAAAAGGGGTGTGTTTTTCACCCCAAAAATAGTAAATTGCACATATCTACATGAATTGGACTCCTATGATCTTGGACCCCTCTACTAAAGTTGTTCAGAATCAAATTCTGAACAAGATGAAGTCAAAAAATATTCAAATGGGGCGTGTCTTCGAAATGGGCGTGGCCTGTTACTAAAATAGCCACAGTTCATAGACGCAATGTTTGACTTGAGCGGGACCAACTCAGTGGCGTTTGGGGACCAAAGTTCTAACTGGTCAAGTAAAATTAAGTCGATTGGAAAAACAACATGGCCGCCAGAGGCTCAAAATCACACTGCGGAGACCGTAATAGTTATGAATATGAAATTCACAGGACACGTGTAGACTGGTGCCTGTAGCTGACATACTAAAATTCGTGTTTGTCATGTTTGTAGTGCCCCCTACAGGAACTTTAAAAACCAGCCCCTGCGCCACGTTTCACCAATATGTATGAAACTCGGTAGGCACGTACAACATGACAATACCTACAGAAAAGCCTCTTGGACCCATGCCCCAAAACCCACCGGAAGTCGGCTGTTTTCTTTTTTAATTTGCACTTTTACCGGCAAATTTCACTTTTTTACCGGCAAATTTCACTTTTTCGCCTTGTATTTGAACGAACTCCTCCTAGGGAATTTATCGGATCTGCTTCACAATTGGTCAGTACAGTCAGAAAATGGGGCTCAACCAACGCCGTGTTATTTGTGACTGTACGTTGAAGGGTGTGTCCGTGGCGTGCCTACAAAGTTGGCCGTTTTGAATTCCGTGCTCTTATTTTCACTTTTTTCGCCTTGTATTTGAACGAACTCCTCCTAGGGAATTTATCAGATCTGCTTCACAATTGGTCAGTACAGTCAAAAAATGGGGCTCAACCAACGCCGTGTTATTTGTGACTGTACGTTGAAGGGCGTGTCCGTGGCGTGCCTTCAAATTTGGCTGTTTTTCATGGAATTTTTTCACTTTTTCGCCTTGTATTTCAACAAACTCCTCCTAGGGAATCAATCTCATCTGCTTCTACAGATTACATAAGTTCGAAAAAAGTTAAAATTACATAAGTTAGCTAAAAATTAAAATTAAAACTGCGCGCAGTGATGAACGGGACCTCGTGGCAGCGCACATGTTACGAGGTCCCGTTCATCACTGCGCGCAGTTTTAAAAAAGCGCACATGTTACGAGGTCCCGTTCATCACTGCGCGCAGTTTTAATTCTTCTTCTTTTCCTTTACACTCGACTGCATTTTTCCCCCCCTGAACATATACGAAAACTCAATTTTACTTGGTGCATTTGTGGGGACTGGTGAAAACTTTCATATTCTAGCCGTCAAATTCACATTGGCCCCAAGGTGGCGCTATACCAACTGTTCAAAAGTGCAAACTTCGCACTAGCAGCACGTGTCACTGGTTTGACCTACACCAGTGTTTCTCAACCTTTTTTGAGCAAACTCCCCCCTTACCTTACCCTGATCCTCTGGCGCCCCCCCCCCCCCCCATTATTATTGTTTAAAAAAAAATTTTTTTTTTTAATTGCGACACCCGTAGGTAGGCTATATCCATTACCAACTCCACTCCAACTCGTGCTACATTGCTTGAATAAAAAACTTCTGTGCCGTTTTGGTTTCTTCTGGACAAGAAGATGTGTATTCAGAGTTTTATTAAAAGGTTTTATTATTGAGCTATTGAAGTTTAATACGTAACAGTGCTTGTGTACATTTTTATTGGTTATTGAACTGTTAACCCGCAAACTTGGGTTCAATTTGTGCACGAAAGACTCCCTTTGTTTACGTGACGTTGCCTAGCAACGCTGCGCAAGTTAAGCGCCTGTAACATCAGTGTTAAATGCGTATGTGCCGGTTGGTGTGCGTACCTTATGAAAAAAAGTGTTTATCGGTTCGCAGACGTAATGAGCGACGTTGCAGTGGTCTACACGTAATGCGCACATTATATTGTTTACAATTAGCATCCTAAGCGGAGTTAGCTTTATTCACGTCTTATGTTGCCTTACTATGTAATATGGATGAGATTCATGTTGCTTAGCGTAATGCCCCATCCACCGCTTGCTTTGCATTTCCCGCAAACCAACCAGTGGAAGTCGGGGGAGGGCGAAACAGTTTCTGAAGCACCACGCTACTGCGATGAGGCGGGTTTGTTTATCGGCGTTACTATGGCGATCATGATGGCACTGAGCATAGAGTAAAAGGTAGATGAGACGATAGAGGGGTTAGAAACCCATATGAAGATAGGCTTTTTATTTCAGTTATCCTATTTTTGCACCGAAAATATTTGAAAACCATGAAAGGTCCCCTGTGTTCGTTCCCAGCGCCCCCCTAGGTTCTACGAACGCCGCCCCCGTTGAGAAACCCTGACCTACACTCATGAAACTTTGCACACACATGCACATCCTCATGATGAACAAAAAAAGTCTCTTCAACTGAAAATTTCCGGGTTGCCAGATTTTCCGCCATTTTGAATTTTGTTAAAAACAGCAAATTGCCTAAGGATCCCAGGTTTTTCGACTTTGACAAAAATCCTTTGGCACATATCATCTATGGCCCATTACCTTCAATCTGCCATAAGGATTAGTCTGTACAATAAAGTTTAAAGCACCCATGAGCCAAAAGGTGTGTGGTTAAAAACGCTAAAATCTTTAATTGCTCATATCAACATCAACTTTCACTCCTATGATGTTGACCCAGATACAAAAGTTGTTCAGAATCAAATTCTGAACAAGATAGAGTCAAAAAAAAAATTATGGGGTGTGGCTTCAAAATGGGCGTGGCCTGTTACTAAAATAGCCACAGTTCATAGACGCAATGTTTGATTTGAGCGGGACCAACTCAGTGGCCTTTGGGGACCAAAGTTCTAACTGCTCAAGTAAAATGACGTCGATTGGAAAAACAACATGGCCGCCAGAGGAGGGTAAATCACACTGCGGAGACCGTAATAGTTATGAATATGAAATTCACAGGACACGTGTAGACTGTTGCCTGTACCTCACATACCAAAAATCGTGGTTGTCATGTTTGTAGCGCCCCCTACAGGATCTTTAAAAAGCAGCCCCTGCGCCACGTTTCACCAATATGTATGAAACTCGGTAGGCACGTACAACATGACAATACCTACAGAAAAGCCTCTTGGACCCATGCCCCAAAACCCACCGGAAGTCGGCTGTTTTCTTTTTTAATTTACACTTTTACCGGCAAATTTCACTTTTTCGCCTTGTATTTGAACGAACTCCTCCTAGGGAATTTATCGGACCTGCTTCACAATTGGTCAGTACAGTCAGAAAATGGGGCTCAACCAACGCCGTGTTATTTGTGACTGTACGTTGATGGGCGTGTCCGTGGCGTGCCTTCAAAGTTGGCAATTTTGAATTCCGTGCTCTTATTTTCGCTTTTTTCGCCTTGTACTTCGACAAACTCCTCCTAGGGAATTTATCAGATCTGCTTCACAATTGGTCAGTACAGTCAAAAAATGGGGCTCAACCAACGCCGTGTTATTTGTGACTGTACGTTGAAGGGCGTGTCCGTGGCGTGCCGTCAAAGTTGCCCATTTTGGGTCTTTTTTTTTCACCTTGTATTTGAATGAACTCCTCCTAGGGAATTTCTCGGGTCTGCTTCAAAATTGGTCAGTACACTTCAATAATGTTGCTGAATGAATGCCGTTCTATTTGTGTGAATTTCATCTGAAATTTGTGTAACAGTACGTGTTGGAGATTGTTATTTGTATCATTCTTAGTTGTAGTTAATCATTGTTAGTAGTAGTTATAGCATAAATTTACTCATACTAATATCACCAAGAGCAAACAGCATGCAAGACCTTTTATTAGTTTCATCATTTTATTCACATTAACATAAGACACATATGACATGTAAATGAACATAGAATCCCTTCATGGTCATACATGTTTATGTAAAAACAATCAGCAGGACACCACAGGGAATCGAACCCCATCCCAGTAAACCAGGAGTACCATTACTAGTGTCTTTTTGCTTTTTGATAATACATGAAAGGTAAAGCAAAAACTGCATCGGCAATTGCATTTAAGTGTTTACAATTCTAAATATGCCATAGTTGCATTTATTTTGGGATATTTAATATAGATTACTTTAATGTCTGCAGTTATTAATAACTGTTGTATAATATAAATAATTATCAATTCTTTTTTTAAGTTACAAATGCTGTAGCCAATGCAGAAACGAAATCCTTTGATATTTAACATGCAGTACAATAACATATATAGTTCATAAAACATGATTTCATTGACATTTACATAATTCATAAAACATGATATATAAACATTCATAAAACACAATGGATGTCAGCAACATCCTAGATGTAAATGAACATGGAATCCCTTCATGGTCATACATGGTTATGTAAAAACAATCAGCAGGACACCACAGGGAATCGAACCCCATCCCAGTAAACCAGGAGTACCATTACTAGTGTCTTTTTGCTTTTTGATAATACATGAAAGGTAAAGCAAAAACTGCATCGGCAATAGCATTTAAGTGTTTACAATTCTAAATATGCCATAGTTGCATTTCTTTTGGGATATTTAATATAGATTACTTTAATGTCTGCAGTTATTAATAACTGTTGTATAATATAAATAATTATCAATTCTTTTTTTAAGTTACAAATGCTGTAGCCAATGCAGAAACGAAACCCTTTGATATTTAACATGCAATACAATAACATATATAATTCATAAAACATGATTTAATTTACATTTACATAATTAATAAAACATATATACATAATATATAAACATTCATAAAACACAATGGATGACAGCAACATGACACTATTCCACACACTCCATCGCTAAAACACCACGCCTCGCCACAACTTCAACAACTCTATAGAAAAACTGCTCTCACTATACACAAAGGAATGTACAATAACCACATCTTACACTATAACGACTCAATTTCCTGCACCAAAAAACACCACTACTCCAGCTTAATCACTGCCAATCAATACAACTCCAAGTCACTTTTCTCCCTACTCCACAATACCACCAAACCCCAGGACTCTCTCCCCTCACCTCTATACAACCTCCTGATCAACAACATCCACCATACCCTTGGATCAATGCCTCACCTCAGCACCTCCACCGACCTACACTCATTCTTCTCCTTCCATCTCCCCACTATCTCAGAAAACATAGAGCTTATTACAGACATTATTATTTCATGATTTGATTCACATTAAGATAATTCAGTTTCATGATTTTACATTACAATAATTCATAAAGCATGATTTCATTATTTTATTTTCATTAAGATAATTCATAAGCCATAATTTCTTTTTTTTTTAATTCACATTAACGTAATTCACGAGCCATAATTTTTTTTTTACCTGCATTAAAGTAATTCACAAGCCATAATTTTCGTATTTTATTCCCGTTAACGTAATTCATAAGCCATAATTTCTGTATTTTATTCGCAGTAACGTAATTCATTAGCCATAATTTTATTCCCATTAATGTAATTCATAAGCCATAATTTTCGTATTTTATTCACATTAACGTAATTCATAAGCCATAATTTCATTCATTTATTCGCATTAACGTAATTCATAAGCCATAATTTCATTCGCATTAAAGTCATTCATAAACCATAATTTTCATATTTTATTCCCTTAATGTAATTCATAAGCAATAATTTCCGTATTTTATTCGCATTAACGTAATTCATAAGCCATAATTTCATTATTTTATTCACATTAACGTAATTAATAAGCAATAATTTCCGTATTTTATTCACATTAACGTAATTCATAAGCCATAATTTCCGTATTTTATTCGCATTAACATAATTCGTAAGCCATAATTTCATTATTTTATTCTCATTAAAGTAATTAATAAGCAATAATTTCCGTTTTTTATTTGCATTAACATAATTAATAAGCCATGAATTCATTATTTTATTCTCATTAACGTAATTCATAAGCCATAATTTCATTATTTTATTCTCATTAACGTAATTCATAAGCCATAATTTCATTCGCATTTAAGTATTTCACAAGACATAATTTCCGTATTTTATTCGCATTTACGTAATTCATGAGCCATAATTTCATTATTTTATTTGCATTAACGTAATTCATAAGCCATAATTTCATTATTTTATTCGCATTAACGTAATTCATAAGCCATAATTTCATTCGCATTTAAGTATTTCACAAGACATAATTTCCGTATTTTATTCGCATTTACGTAATTCATAAGCCATAATTTCATTATTTTATTAGCATTAAAGTAATTAATAAGCAATAATTTCAGTTTTTTATTCACATTTACATAATTAATAAGCCATGATTTAATTATTTTACTCGCATTAACGTAATTCATAAGCCATAATTTCTTTATTTTATTCGCATTAACGTAATTCATAAGAAATAATTTCATTATTTTATTCGCATTAAAGTATTTCACAAGACATAATTTCCATATTTTATTTGCATTTACGTAATTCATAAGCCATAATTTCCGTATTTTATTCGCATTTACGTAGTTCATAAGCCATAATTTCATTATTTTATTCGCATTAACGCAATTCATAAGCCATAATTTCCGTATTTTATTCGCATTTATGTAATTCATGAGTCATAATTTCATTGTTTCATTCGCATTTCATAAGCCATAAATAAATAAATAAATTCATACAAATAAATAAATAAATTCATACAAATAAATACATTCATAAAAATAAATACATTCATACAAATAAATAAATTCCTACAAATAAATAAATCCTTATTTCATTCACATTAACAGTTATTCAAGTAGTCCCTGCTCTAAACGCCTAGATGTAAATGAACATAGAATCCCTTCATGGTCACTGAAATATGTCGGCACGACAACAGCCTGTACATCATAATGTGATGTTTTCACATACACATGATCAATTAATGTGCCTTTTTCAGTTGTAGCTTGTTTGACTATTTGGATGAATCCTTTATCGATCATGAATTTGCAGACAGTTGATGATTTCAAAATGTCATCATTGAAATCTCCCATGACAGCAATTGTGGTACTCTGGTGATTTAGCCAATCAAGTACTTTGTCAAGGTTTTCTTTGAACAATGTCATGGTATATGATGGTGGGCGATAAATAACTGCCATTAATATATCCTGTGTAGTGCAGTGGTAAACCAAACATTCTAAATTTACAGTTGGTACCTGGATAATACTGTACGCCAAATTGTCTGCACTATACATGCCAACTCCACCATGTTGTTGGTCTTGAATTTCTTTGAATAAGGAGTTGCTGCTATCGTACGACAGACTCCTTGGATGGTTGTGAAAAGCATAACCATCCAGTCGTACAGTTTCCAATGAGGAAGCTGCCGGCAACCATGTTTCAGTAACAGCAATACAGTTAAGCTGCAGATGCAGTGTACACAAAGCCAAATCTGTCACATGTCGAGTCAAACTTTGCACATTCATCAAAAACACATTAAATGGTGGTGTAGTGAAATTACTACCTGGAATATTAGTGACCAAGAAGGGAGGCATGGTTGCAATTGCATCCTGAATTGTGTCTTTGCAATATATTGCTTTCTCGTTAAAGTCCTGAATAACTAAACCCGAATAATCTCTAACGCGACTTAGAGCCACATATGCTTGACCAGCTGCAAAGATTTTCTTTAGCGAAACTACCGCTTTATCTACAGTAAGTCCTTGTACTTTATGGACTGTACAAGCCCAGGCAAGCCTTATTGGAAATTGCCGGCGCGATCCACCGTGTTTGGTAACTCTTTCCTCTTCTGCTTCAATGCCTGTGGAAAGCATTTCAACAGCAGAGGAAAATGAAGAGCAATTCCTCCTTTTGGTTCCAATTTGATGATCATCAAACTTTACGTAAATGGTCTTTGGGAACCTATCATCATTAGGTGGATAAACGATGTGTGTGACTATTCCACACACACCATTCACTAAACCGTCATCGCAATCCAGATTTTTCAGCAGCATGACACGAGCACCCACTCCCAAAAGCAGGGTCTCTTGCAGACATGTACTGTATGATAGGGTATGATGTCCTTCCCTCAGCTCAAGCTTGCCTGTTTTCTTGCTAGTTACAAAATCTTTTGCTTCGATCGTAACATATGCGGGACAACTCTTGAATAACTGTTGAATGTTATGCTCATTTACTTGCCGGTTCGTTGGGAAAATGTGTAAAGCTGAGCTCACTTCACCAGTTTCGCAATGCCTTAATAATTTAATGTCCGAAGACAGCATGGGGGTCCCTTTCACACGACATCTAACCCTGTTCAACAAATCTGCAAAAACACCATCTTTTTGACGGACAACAGTTTTCAGTTCCACTACCTGAAAATGAGTCCACAAACCGACACTAACATCCTCTGAATACAACGCTTTCCCTTTCACTGGAGGCAATTGATAAAAATCCCCAACTGCAATTATGCTAACGTTTCCAAACGGGGAATAGTCACCAGACTGTTTAATTTGTCTTAAACGTCCATGGACGTAGGCCAATAGGTTATGATCAACCATGGAAATTTCGTCGATTATCAAAATCTGCAAGCTACTATATTTAGCACGCAAAGAATTGAGCTTCGCCTCACCCAGTGGAATGTAAGGCAACCGCACATCTTTACCAATGCTAAATGAACTGTGAATAGTACCTGCGTGTAAATTGTGTGCAGCTATCCCCGTAGGAGCGGTTAGCAAAACGCAAACATCGTCCGGATTACGACAACCTCGTGACAACAACCTCATTGCCTCGTACTGCACAGCTCTTATTAAGTGGCTTTTACCGGTCCCTGCACCACCTGTGACAAAAACCTGCAACGCTGCTACCTTATCTCCATTCACCTTACTCAAACACCACTGCCTAATCCGGTAAAAGACAGAGAGCTGGGTCTCATTAAGAGATCTAATCAACGCCAAGCCATCACTCCTGCACAGTACATTCTGTCTCTTCTCCAAATCACCAACTTGTCTGCTATTAACCGCTAAATCCGGAATAAATTCTACAGGCCCATCTGAAGCTTCTTCAGTCTCCCTACGCTCTTCCAAACACTCTAAACGCTCCTGCTCTTGCTCCGGGCAGAGCTCACCCCAGGCGTCCTCTAACACCACATCACTATCTACCGAATTCCGTATGTCATCTAACTCCTCAGCATTCATTTCAAACCCCCTGCGATTCAAATCCACTATCGACTTCACTGAATACAACAATCCATCACTCAATCTAACATGACCACGACTATGAAACTCTTAAAATGTTTCAAAACCTGCTGGCCTCAGGTGCACATCTAAACGAAAGGGTAAAAACAACTGCATAACACTCTGGTAAAACAATTCTGGATTCTTTGTTTCTGAAAAGCGCGCATAACGAATAACTGCAGGTTCGGAATGCGTTCTTTTCAGAATGAATCCACAATTGTTTTCCAGTTCTATCCTGTTGGGAGACCGCTCCGATTTACTCAATATGCGGTACTCCGAGGCAAATGTCGCCATACACATGTCATCAAACATACTACCTCTTGGCCTATTCCTATACCTATCCACAAGACTAGTCATCCACATGTCCTCTGTGCTAAGGTCATTGGATGATGCCTTCCGTTTTAACACTGATAAAGGCAAACTCATTCTAACACTACTCTCCCCAACTGGAACAAATACAACCTTCCTCGAACACTCCCTCAAATGCATTCCTGTCAACCTGTACACAGACTCTTGGGCACACACATCTCTATTATGCAAATACACACTTCCTAACTTTTTAAGGGCATCCTTTGCACTACTATTCCTATCCTTAGCAGATTCCCTCTGCGCATTCCCTAACAACAATCCTATCTCACGCTCCGCCTTGGAAATATACGAAATAATGTACACTACACACGCATACGCGTCTACCACAAACTGGATATCAATATTAGCATTCCAACATTTTAAGACCGGTTTGCTATATTGATTGATCCAAACCTCACTAGTTTCCCTGCTCAAAACAACACTCGTCTTCCTAGCACAAATACCATACGCCAACTCAAACACCCTTTGGTCTACCTGTAAATGATCAAACAACTGCTCTACACTGTCAAAACTGAGATTTTCATCTGAAAGGGCCTCTTTTATTTTGGTTATAGTGCGCACTGCCATTTTTTTTTTCCAATTTAGTCCGTTTCCTAATTTGACATGCACATTCTGACAATGTCAGTGCCCCGTCTTCTTGACATGTGCATGTTTTGTCCTCCTCCTCCTCAATAGGCGGGCGAGATATAAAAGTTCTCGCAGACGGAGGCTTAGGGAAATTAAAACGACAAACAGTTCCATTTTTCTTACATGTTTTTGAATGCCGTTTGGAATGCTTTTGCACAGATGAAACTATGTCCAATAGTGTCTCATCCTGTGCGGGTAATTCACATGTTATGTAATTATCTATAAATTGAATTACCTCTTCATCTGTATTTCTATCAATGATTGGCGCGTTTTCGATCCAAAACAGGCAGTGAACATGTGGTGAACCACGCTGCTGGAATTCAACCCTATAGAAGTAATCCTTAATTTTCCCAATAGGGTTAGACGGAGACATCAAAACCTCTTTCAGAAAACAATGCCACCTAAAATCAAACATCCTCGCCGCAGTAACCGGATTACGCCTCAAAAGCTCACACCTATCTGCCCACTACAGCTCTTCGGCCGTCTCCGTCCTACCTTCCTGCTTCAAAATACTAGTCAAAAGATTCTTCCACCGCATGTCGGCAGAAGAAAACGAACAAAACCACGTCGGGATACCCAGCTGACGGACACAAGCTAACAAATCACGCTGCACTCCCTGCCAAAATGATGGGGTACCTCTAATAGGTTTAAGGCAGGGGTCGGCAACCCGCGGCTCTAGAGCCGCATGCGGCTCTTTAACGCCGCCTAGTGGCTCCCTGGAGCTTTTTCAAAAATGTTTGAAAATGGAAAAAGATGGGGGAGAAATATATATTTTTTGTTTCTACATTCAAACATTCTTAACGTTTTCCAATGCTGTAAAAATGTGTAGAATAAATATTCAATTTCAACATTTCTGTCAACGAATATTTACGTCATAGCCTGCGACACAGGTCTCTATCAGCAGGGCGGGATGCCAGGCAGGTGGCTGTTGTAAACAAACCGGCGGATGCGTGATGGGCTATGGATCCCAAAGGAAAAAGGAGAAAAATAACTGAGGAGAACAGAGGATTTAACGTTTCTTGGACCGAATCATTTGCATTCATTGCCAATGCGGAAGGATTGCCTGAATGTTTGCTCTGTAGCGAGAAGTTGTCCAATAACAAAAAGAGCAATGTGGAAAGACATTTTCAGGGAAAGCATGCCACATTTGCAGCCGAGTACCCAGTTGGGAGTGAGAGAAAAAGTGCGATTGCATTACTTCTGCAGAAATTAGAGGAGCGGAAAAATAGATTTAAGAAGTGGATTGCATCTCCAAACTCCACTACTGCTGCAAGTTTTGTTGCAGCCCGGGAGATAATAAAACGTGGCAAACCGTTCACAGATGGTGAGTACATGAAGGAGTCATTCATCAACGTGTCAGAACACCTATTTGTAGACTTCAAAAACAAAACCGAGATAATACAAAAAATTAAAGACATGCCTCTCTCCGCTAAGACAGTGAAGGAAAGGGCAATTAAAATGGCAGGCAACATCACCGATCAGCAAATCAAGGACATTAATTCAGCGCCAGCATACTCAATTGCCTGTGATGAGTCCTGTGATGTGGTCGATATTGAACAGACTGCGCTTTTATGCAGGTATGTGAACGCAAATGGGCCGCAAGAAGAAATGATCCAATTAATACCACTGAAAGGCCAAACACGGGGGGAAGACATATGTGAGGCTGTGCTGAAGTGTTTAAATGACAATGGGATAAACACCAACCACCTGATTTCAGTGGCTACAGATGGGGCACCCAGCATGAGAGGATCAAAAAGGGGGTTTGTGACTTTGCTACAGAAAGCATTGGATCGAAATCTGCTTGCATTCCACTGCATCTTGCATCAAGAGGCACTGTGTGCACAAACATTCCCATCGGAGTGTATGGCGGTGATGAACCTTGTGATCGAGATGGTGAACAAGATAATTGCAAAAGCATTGAACCACCGTCAGTTCCGTGCATTGCTTGATGAAGTTGACAGCGAATATTCCGATCTCCTGCTACACAACAAAGTCCGATGGCTGTCCAGGGGTGAGGTTTTGCGCCGCTTTGTCGCTTGTTTAGAGCACGTGAAAACATTCCTGAAAAGCAAAGACCTGAACTATCCGCAACTTGAAGATACTGAGTGGCTCGAAAAATTGCACTTTATGGTGGATATGACAAGCCACCTGAACAAGTTGAATGAAAGTCTGCAGGGGCGGGGAAACACTGCACTGCAAATGCTGGAAGCTATTCTATCATTCGAGCGCAAGCTGACTGTCTTTGCCAGAGATGTACAGCGAGGCACGTTCTCCCACTTCCCCTCCCTGAGAAAATTCAAAGAAGCCCATCACGATCACACACTCAACGGTGATTATTTGCAAGGTGCAATCGTTGATATGCAAAGTGCATTTGGGAACAGATTTTGCGAGTTCCGAAAGGAAAAAATGACACTGTCTTTCCCTGTCACACCCCTGGAGATTGACCCGTCCTTGTTGAGCACATTCCCAGGAGTAAATCAAGCTGACCTTGAGATGGAAATGGCTGATATTGCCGACAAAGATTTATGGGTGTCCAAATTCAAACGTCTGACAGCCGAGATTGAAGACGTCACTCGCCAGAAAGCCCAGCTTGCCCACGGCCACAAATGGAGCGAAATTGAAAGCCTCCCAACACCCGAGAAACTTGTCTATGACACATGGAATGCTCTTCCTGACAGTTATAACAACATGAAGACATATGCATTTGCAGTATTATCCATCTTTGGATCAACATACCTGTGCGAGCAGATATTCTCAAACATGAACTACATCAAATCAAAATATCGCACCCGCCTCACAGATGAGAGCTTGCAGTCCTGCGTCAAGATTAAAGTTACATCTTACATGCCAGATGTTGAGAAGCTGAGCAGTGATGCCCGAAAACAGAAGTCACATTAAATGGGTAAGAACACAATCCTGTCATAGGCACATATTTAGTAACAAAGTGGCTGTTTTTTAAAGTGATATCTGATTATATATTTGGAATGACACTTAGGGATATTATTGTGTTTTGTTGCTCAGGTCCGAGGATAGCTGCGTTGGTTGCGTGTCAAAAGAGAAGAGGATGCTGCTTCGTTTTACCCTTGCACTGACCTGCATTTGCACAGACGTCAAACTTGAACTGTAGCTATTCATTAGATTTTATATACTTTACCTTTTCAAAAGGCTGATGTTTTATTTTTATAAATTCATGTTGCGTTTTATTGCACTCTGTTGCCCAGTTAAGGGGCACGTTATGCACGTCCCATTTTGTTGCTGTTTTTTCGAAGATAAAAACGACATCAAAAATGTGATGTCTTTATTGCACAGACGTCAAACTTGGACTGTATTAATTTGATTTTATATACTTTACCTTTTCAAAAGGCTGATGTTTTATTTTTATAAATGCAGACTACGTTTTATTGCACTCTGTTGCCGATAAGGGGCATGTTATGCTGTTTTTTCGGATCCTCAAAATAAAAACGATATCAAAAATCTGATTTCTTTATTGCATTTCTTTAATTTCATCAAAGCAATGAAACATAATTCATTAATATTGTAATGAAGTTAAACTTGAGGCGGCATCGCGCAACAGAGTAGTCACGTGGTGAGTCATTCTCTACAGAATGCACTGCAGGAAAAATAAACATTTAATCATGAAGGCTCATTATGTATTTGTAGTTAATTTAGTCATTTTGATAAGCTAATATAGCTACTATAGATACATACAGCATGCGTTGCCTTCATTATAAGGGTTATATAAGGCTTTTAATTTTTTGCGGCTCCAGACATATTTGTTTTTGTTTTTTTTGGTCCAATATGGCTCTTTCAACATTTTGGGTTGCCGACCCCTGGTTTAAGGAAACGATACCCATCGTCAAAATGCAACAACTGCTTCAACTGTTCCTCATCGTTCAATACACTAGTGCTAATCTTTCTAAATTGCCCTCCTTTCCCCTTCCGCAATGCTATGGAGACATTTGACACTACTTGCTGAACCTCAGACATGTACTGAGCAAAAAATATGTAATCTACATTTTGTGCAAACCTACCATCAGCATGTAAAATACGATTATTAAAATAACGGCACAAAGTTAGGCGGTCAGGTCTGCCGTCGTGGTACGTCGCAGATCCTGTCGGAAACAACACCGGGAAACATTTTGCTTCATTTGAATGATCAGACAACAACTTGACAGGACTGTTTCCCTCTGCTGGAGCCAAATTTAATATGTTATCTAAATATTGATCAAGGGCTTCTTGACCAATGTCAACAGGCATAAGACAAGTGTCTTGAAACATACAATGCTGTTGTCTGTCATGCAGAAGCTCATCTTCCTCGGCAGCATTGTTTCCATTACCATGTACTGCTATGTCATCTACTGCCACACTCTCTTGTTCTCTACAAAAGTCATTTATCCACACTTCATTGAATTCTATATCCTTATAATGTGCATTATTCCGTTTAAGATACTGCAAAGCCTGCTTGATGCGCATACTATCAACATACTGGTACTCATAATGCCCTTTGTATGTGAGCTTTCGCTTCAATTTAACGGGTAACAAAGACCCAGCCATGTCAGAACGTGGTAGCAAATTGCTCGTCTGCACAATATTAGCAGGAACACACGTCACAGGCCCATGGACGCCATTTTGCCCACCTTTAGGCAATGCTAGTATCTTCATAAACGGAATATGCAGTGCGATTAAATGTTGCTCTAAATTATTCAGGCATGCCAATTCTGGGGGAATGTGACACGTCTCCAAATTATTTAGAGCACACTCTGGTGGCATTTGACCTGTAGTAATTTTATGGTGACAGCTAGAACAAATCCACAACTTTGCCCTAGCTGTATCTAACCACTGACAAGGCAACACACAATCTGCACTACATTTATGCAAATATGCTTCACTAATACATTTTCCTGCAATTTCAGTTACTTTTTCACTTTTACTATAATCCTTGATGCTACAAGGTGAAACTTGATTCCTAAACAACTTTCTAAAACACACACAGCAGACGAAATCCGGGCCATCATTTACTTTAGCCAAAAACTGCTGCATAACTAAATCAAAATCATTCAATGTTGCTTTTATATGTTGCCTTCTCAATTTATTACCTGCAACTACGTGCTGCCTATGCTGAGGATTTCTATGATATTTATTTATACTCATAGATTTCACATTCTGCCTGTGACAATTATTTTTGCGATATTTTGACGTACTCATTACCTTTACTCTATCCCTGTGAGACTTATTATTACGATATTTTGACGTACTCATTACCTTTACTCTATCCCTGTGAGACTTATTATTACGATATTTTGACGTACTCATTACCTTTACTCTATCCCTGTGAGACTTATTATTACGATATTTTGACGTACTCATTAGCTTTACTGTGTCCCTGTGATATTTATTATTACGATATTTAGTTTTACTAATTTCCTTTTTTGTGTCCCTGTGAGACTGATTTTTATGATATTTACTTTTACTAATTTCCTTTAATCTGTCCCTATGAGTCTTATTTTTACGATATTTAATTTTACCAATTTCTCTCAATTTTAACTTGTACCAATTTTTTTCCTGATAATTAATTTTCATCTTTTCTAGAAGTTTTGTCCTGTTTCCCTGATATTTTATTATTTTTTGTAAATTCTTTTTATTTAACAAATGCTTAGACGGAGATGTAATACACGGTTTTATTAAATTTTGTTCAATAATGTCTACTTTAGATTCAAAAATTGAGGATGCGACCGAAGTTAAATTGTCTGCACAAGCCCTATGTTTTCTGAGATTGTAACTAGACCCACCCCCTTTGCAATACCCATAGCAACACTGCATGTTTGGCTTCTGAACACAAACAACATTCTCATAATGATTACCATTACAATTTTCTAAGTAAATTCCCTGATCTGACAACAACTCCAACTTACAACTATATTCAAGCCAGCGACCACCACAGTAAGTAAAAATACTAACTCCCAACATATCTGCTGCTGCTTGAATCTCCACTTCAGTGGCCCAACTACCAACATACGCCATTTTTGAAACTGTGAGATATTCCTCCATCGAACTATACTCACTTCTCAAAACACCACCATTAGCTTTCAAATGCCTAACTACAGCTAGTCTAATTTTCCTATGATTCTTTTGTGTACCACACACAGACTGACTTACTGCTCTAAAGAAACAATTACCATCCCCGACTATTTTCCCATTTTTACAAGGAGCACCCAATGGACCAACTTGTGTAGAAACTAGATCTGCCTCCTCTGAGTCAACATTTAACTGATTGCACAGAGTTTAGAGTTTAACTTCCCCAGAAAGCGGCTTAAACTGGAGGCCTTTACTCAAAACATCACCTACAAAAACAACATCCGAATCATCATCACCCTTCCTAAACTTCTTTGATGAACACCCACTCGGTGAAGCTTTACGCTTTACACTCGAGCTAACCGTTGGTTCTACTTTTAAACTGGATCTCTGGACAACACTAACACTAGCTATCTCAAACGGTTTGGGTGGTTTTAATCCTGTCGCTAACTTGCAGATGTGCTCAAAAACATCATCTAGGCACGTGAAATACATTACAACACTCTTCCTTCCCCGTCCACCATCCCATCTGCACTGCGCGCATGCGAATCTACAATAGCAAAACGTCCACCTTGACTTATGACTGCACATGTACTACCACCTAATGTAAGAAAACACGTCTGATACTTTACCAACATCTTTAACAAACCAGATCTGAGACTGATGACAAAACCACAATCAATCAGCTCACCTGTCACCACATCAACATGGCCACAAACATGTTCCCCATATTCAAAGTCGAAAGCGTGTCCATCGATAACAGAGTGTAGGGGCAAATCAGGAACACTAAGCAGTGGCGAATCATCACTGGTGACATTGCTGTCCCTCAACCGATTGTAAAGTTGATCCCCCAAAAAAACCACCTTGTCGAGATTGTCTGTCTGCCACGAAAACACGCCATCAATGGAGTGTTTTGCTATGGCTACCAAACTGATAGCCATACACTGAACGCCAGCGTGGCGAAACCGACAATCTCCCTGATGGAAAGATCCCCTGACAGAACTCGATTTACTCGGTGAACTGCCACCCTCAACTACGGTTGTGACATCAACATCTACGAGCAATGTCGCACTGTCAATGTCTGAATCTACCCCCACAGACAGGCTGCTAATGGCATACCACTCTGCACCCAAAGACTTCTTAAGACTTTGAATATGCAACATCAGGTCGGCCAGGCACGTGTTAAAAACCGCTACAGACCTACCAATACCACATGGAAAACCAGATACGTCACAACTACTACAATCAACTACAACAAAGTAACCATTGTGCTCAATGACAACACTCACCGCACCGTGCAGGTTCAAGAGACACAATCCATCAGTCAACAAAGGTTCCTGTAGCTTTTCGAAGAACACAGAGTCGTCTGAGCCGAAACCTCTGTAGACTGATGGACCAATGGCTACTTTCCACTTTCTGCCAAAAACACTGTGCTGTTTCAAGAACTCGCACAGATCACTATCAAAGCCACTATCCCTACTTGATGTACCTACAGAACTAGCCAACTTCTCACCTTCTAAACAAACACTATCGACATCTCGCGCACCCCATGTACAAACAGGGGCAATGACATGTTTAAGTGCGGCGACAACACTGCACGCAATTGACACGTCAGTCGTTGTCGCCGACACTTTCCCACTACCACCACCTCTAACTACACTACCAGACACAACAGCCTGTGGCTTTCGCTCGCCACACCTGCAAGAGGGAGGGTTAGCGTCAACCTTACTTTGGATGAATCTTCTGCTGACCTCCTCCCCCTCCGGCACCGTCACAGCACTCGGAGTCGCGTCCCCCTAAAAAAATACATTAACAAAAGTGTCATTATCGCATTTGAGAGAACTTGCTAATCATATATAATAATTTGGAACAATTTGTTTGATCTGATTTAGAATATAGTGTACCAACCTCCTCCACAGCAGTGGTAGGCGATGGCTCCTCCCACACGGCCACAGCACTAGCAGTCGAATCCCCCTAAAGAAATTAAGAAAATACATGAACAAAAGTGTCATTATTGCATTTGAGAGAACTTGCTAGTCATAGCAATAATTTGCTATGTGTATTACACAATATGTACATGCACATAGAATTAAACTGATTAAGAATAAAGCGTACTAACCTCCTCCTCTGCAACCACGTCCACAACGATGCCACGTGTCAGCCTGGGAGACACCCCAACGCTGGGTGCCGCCTTGACCAGAGGCGTCAATTGGGTATGGCAAGGTATGGCAGCTGCCACACCTTGGCTCCAGGGGAAAATGTAAATGTTCGTTTAAAAAAAATAAATTTATGGAATTACTCTGTGTCAATTTGTATTGATTATTCTATTATTTAATACATATAAATTAAATACAAATGAAAATCAGAACAACACAATCGATTTCTCTAGTCTAGATATTATCTTTCCCAATACTTATCGTAACGTATCCCCCCTCCCTATCTTGAAATGTGGTATCTCCTGACGAGAAGCCGCCGGAGGTCAGAGCGGGTCATGTTATCGCGGTTTTTTTTATTTTTCGGCTAAGCTAATTAACTAAAATGAAAAGAAAGCAAAGAACTTTAGAATCTTTTTTTATCAAAAAAAAGGCAGGTGAAGGTGATGGCTCCAATGTTGCCCCAGCAGCAGAGGGAGAAGGACCAGGTAGTGAAGGTGGGATTCAAGCTGTTAACGAGGCTGTTAGCCACTCCAGCACCTGCGCCAGGGATGCAGATGCTAACAGGGAGACGGAGACTACATGCATGGAGGCTGAGAACTCGTCCACACCGACTTCTCGAATTGAATCCGAGTCTGAGTCCCCACCAATTTCTCAGATTGAAAGAGCTGGATCAGACGTGGACAGCGATAAGGAAGGTCAAGGCCCGGGTGCAGCAGCAGTAGCAGCCTCTGGGTCAACTGGAGCAGAGAAGAAGGATATTAGTGGATGTAAAACAGACGGACTCAGGCGTCCTCGTTTGACCCACTTCCCAACTAGAAATGGAAGACGCTTTAATGTCAGTGTGTATCAGGAATATGACTGGGTTGAATATTCTGCGCAAGAAGATGCAGTTTATTGCTTTGCATGCCGTCATTTTGGAGGAGCCTCAACTTTAACAGGTGACAGGCATGGACTGCGTGTGTTCATAGACACTGGATACACATGTTGGAAGAACATGAAAAAAAATCTCCGGGATCATCAAGGGAGCAGTAGACACAATTGTGCTGCATTAGCGTGGTCTAACTTTAAGGCTGTGATCAGCGGACATAAGGAATCCATCGCAAGTCGGATTGACGCAAACAGGACAGATGAGGTGCAGGAGAACCGGGCTCACGTCAAATCCTTGTTCAAAATCACGTCATTTCTGGGAAGACAGGCCCTCCCTCTCCGTGGCCACAACGAGAGAGATGAGGATGAAAATAAAGGAAATTTCCTTGAACTTTTGGACGTTATTGCAACAGATGACAGGAACGTGAAAAGCAAACAGGAACGCAGGTATGCGCACTATTCTTCCCCAGAAGCCCAGAATGTGTTTGTGTCCATAGTTACTTGCGCTAGCGGGATGTGAGTGAGGCTGCATTTGAAAAAGTTCAAATTTTCCTAACCACACAGAAAAGCTACATAGCAGACTTGTCACTTTTGTTATGATTATTTGCTGGGCATGTATATTGATTGATACTGTAGTTAAGTCATGTGACTAGTAACCTTGCCATACCTTAGCTTTGGCTGAATTGACGCCACTGGCCTTGACCTGTTTACACAAAACAAAACCATGTATTTTATTAATTGTTTTCAATACTTGCCAAAGTACTAAACAAGTAAAGCAAAGAAACTATTGCATTATCGGTGCCTACCATTTGTACTGCGCAATTCAGTGATTACATTAATGAAATAAAGACAAACCTGGCACAATGCAGGTCTCCTCTTGCAGGCCACACGTTTCGGACGTCGCTCCACCACACACCGTGTCTGATTAAAGAAAATCAAACACACTTTTAGAACATATAAAAGGAGTGTTTTAAGGGAGACAATAGTTTTAAAAGACCTCAATCAAAACGTCACATTTTCAACTTACCTTTGTGTGTTGTGGAACGGCTGGGCAGTCAGGGCTCGAAAGATGAGCTGGAACCACGGCGTCCATCGCAGCCAACATGGCGGTGCTGAAGTGGACAGGATTGAGTGGGATGAAACAATCCTTCAGCACGATGGCACGTCCGTCCTCCTGTGAAATAAACACAGAAACAGAATATTAGTCACAATTGCTATTGAGTAAATCAATGTGCACAGATATACAATCGATATACATATGTTAACAATTAACGTTACAATATATACTACAAACCTGATGCCGAACCACACGTCTCTTTGAGGGCCTGAAGAGCTGATCCGCAGATTGGATCCTCTGCAATGACAAATAACAATTATTTGATTAAAATGAATGCATGGTGAACATTTTTGAATTTCAACCATCAACTATTTTGCAAATATGAGTGGGAAGTACTGTATGCCAATATTACCTTCTTGCCGTTCACCACTTCCATCCAGACATCGCAGGGGGGAGAAGAGGGAGAATCCCTCACAATCACCCTTGGAGGGGTGATTGGACCCGGCGATGCTGGTCGCGCCTGTGCCGGTGCTGGCACAGGCACGGGAACATCCGGCGCCTTTGGTGCTGGCGCCGGCACTGGCACGTCCAGTTGCGTGTAGGCAGCATGCCACAGCAACTCGGCAAAAATGCCCATGCCAGCCTCGTCGCTCAAGTGAACCTGAAAAGGATAGAATAATACACTCACTAACAATAACATCAACTTTCAATAAATAATACTATCAATTCAACTACAAATGAGTGTAAATCATCAACCTTCTTTGCACACAGTATATGCTACTTACACTATCCCTGACCCAGAGATTCAGGTCGCTGAAGGGGAAGTGTTCGAACGTCGAGTAGTACGCCATACCTAAGAAATGATAAATATATATAAATCATTCATATACTTACATATATCAACAAATAAAGTAAGCATGTAACGCAAACATCTGTTTGAAACATACCCATGGACTTGGCCACAGAACGAAACTCCCGGCTCATGTGCTCCTGCAGCTCTGGAGCGACACTCAGGCGTGGAACGAAATCCACGACAAAAACCTTGAAAGACAATGACATTCCATTTAAACACATGTACGCTGTACTGCAACACGTCATTAACGCATTTTAAGAACTGAACAAAATACACACAATCAACTAAATTACTTACATTCTGCCAACGCTGACTTGCACTAATCAAGAGCTTCCCAAACTCTTGACCAGCCAATTCATGAGTAGTGCTGGTGGTCAGGTTGTTACCGGGGGCCAGGATGCAGACTGCATCGGGTGTCCGGGGTAGCGTAGCGTGGACCAGCTCCGTCCTAAGATGAGACGCGCTGGCCCCAGGGGTCGTCATGATCCCAAAGGAAAGCCTTCCCTTGGAAATCCCGACCGTTCCATCGGCAAAGGGGCGCAGATGGGAATCCCCTATGATAAGAACAAACTGAAACATAGAAAAACCTATTTAGAAATCATGTTTTTCAATTTAAAAAAAAAAATAAAAAAATTAAAAAATTTGTTAAAAATTATTAACACATTCTTAAACAATCAATTACCTTCTTATCAGCCGAATGCGCAGGAACGAAGAGCTTGTGTGTCTTGCCTGACACAGACACCGGGTACTGGGTCACACGACGGCGTGTCCCTGTACCACAGCCTATTCACAAAAAGAAGTATATTAGTATTTATAAAACGGATGGCTTAAATCAAGCAATCTGATTGGTTCCCAACTGTTGTATATTGAGCATATACACACAGCTATGACGCCCGTTTGGTTTACAGAGTTCAGTATCACTCCGCGCCTAACTTGAACTGTTGTTTATTTATATATAAAAGCAATAGAATAGTTCACTGAAGCCTAAAAACACCCTCTCCATTGCTGGAGAGGGTGGAAATGTTGTAAAGCAATAGGCACACGGTGAGTGAACTGCTCGATAGTATTGAGTATTTGGTGTAAAATACACATACTGTACCCCTGAAATCTCCAATAAAGACGTTATAATACAGTATCAAAATATGCTCCCAGTATTCTTACAGTGTACATGGAGTGAGTAGTGGTGTAAAATAACATGTTTCTGTAGTGGGAGCATCGCTTGATAGAGGCAGTCAATCAACAGATTACATACGCTACCAAACACATAAGGTATCACTTTTTGATAGGGTAGCATCATTCTATAGACTCTGATACTGTATTATAACGTCTTTATTGGAGAGTTAAGGGGTACAGTATGTATATTTTACACCAATACTACACCGCGGATCAATAGCGTCGTCATGCGCATGCGCAGAACCACTAGGTAGCAAAATCACCAGAGTGAAGGGGGTCGCCGCCCTCCGCTGCGCGGCGGGATGGACAACGCCCCTTAACTGTGGTATAATGACCGTATACCACAGCCTGGCGTGATCTATTGCTTAAATATAGTATATACTATATTAGTAATAATATTACTCATCTAGATTACACAAATATTGACCTCATTTACAATTTCAAAAGCTTCACTGTGCACATAGAACTTGATGACAATGGAAAAAACCCAACTCCCTACTTACGTGCAACAAACTCGGGACGGTCAAACGACAGTTCCACGTCGACGGGACGTAGGGCTGCCTCTCTCCTCTTGGCCGCCTGAGAGAGACGGTACGACTTGCCGCGAGGCATCTAAAGACATATAAACAGAATAAGATTAGAAAAAGCGAATGAAACCTGTAATGAAACATACTTGCATCTTTACTACCACACGTTTAAATGGAATGATAAATGAAGTATGAGAAATAAACTCACCGTCGTTCCAAGGAGGATCAAGCGTCCAAGTAAATCGATAGATAGATCGATGGATAGATAGATAGAGAATAGATAGATAGATAGAATAGATGGATAGAATACTACTAGTAGTACTAATAGTAGTGATAGTATACCTGAAAAGGTATTAAACTATCAAGCACACTCTCTCGATTGAAATATCTCTGTGTAGAAATATTTCGCACAATCGCTCTAAACCTTGCAATAAAACACAGCTCCGAAGCTCTGAGTCTCAAAGAAGGCGACAACTGCCGTTCGGACAATCCTTTTATAGCCTACCTGGCGTCACACACATTTGAATCACAACAGCCAATCGCAGCACAACATCAGCCAATCACGACACAGGGATTCAAATAAGCCAATCACAAAACTGTCAACAAGCTCTTGTTTTCGCGCTGTCCGCCATCTTGTGTATGCTGCTCCGCGACTCGTAGTACTTCCGCTCTGAGGCGGTGGCCGCATTTGTAGTCAGGATGGTTTATATCGTTAATCTTAGTATTGTTTAGCATCTAATTTTGGTTTTTGGTCTGTCTGTTTTATAATGGTGTCTTGTTAGCCCTTGTGGGCTGGGCATGCTGATGCATGACACAATAATAATAAAAAATACTAAACTAAACTAAACTCTAGCGTCAGTGGAACATAATACGTCAATGCCACCGCCATCTTGGGGCGGCCTAACCATCCACCTGAATGAATGAATGTCTGTCCCATCGACGTTCATTCATTCAGGTAGGTGGTTACGCCGCCCCAAGATGGCGGCATTGTTGACACATGCTTAGAAGCCGAATGCGATATCTAGTCAGTATATATACATCTATGATATCTAGTCAGTATATATGCATTTCTAGCGTCTAGGCAGCCAATGGTTGTAACCGAAATGTGGATTCGCCAAGTACCGCGAGATTTGACCACGCACTTCTCGCAGAACACCAGGTAAAGACTCACTATTTTTTCATAACCACACCAGTAAGACACATTTGTGTTTTCCATGATTTGTCTTTTATGTTTGTGTGATAAAGTCACATTTTCTCCTCTGTATTTGATGTTGTTGATAGTATGCATTGGTGGGTGAACTTATTTACGGTTTTATGTTTTACAGAAAATGGCGAAATACAACTCACCTACAAAGTTCCCCACACTGTCCGGGGAAATCGCGGACATAAACAAGGAGCTACAGTTGTCCGCAGTAAGTATTAAAGTTGAAGTAGACAATGAGCTTAAGAAAGAAAAGTATGCTGAGATGGCTGGAGAGGCAGCACAGCGAGACCGGCGTACGCAACTGAGGCCTATTGAAACACGTGCGCGGGGGTTCGTGGCTAGTTCTGCTATTAGCTCGCTGACTGAACTGGGTAGGCCTATTTGTGGACTAAGTCTGAGGCAGGCGGTTAGTAACATGTCCGTGGGAGCAGAACGAGCAAGTGTATGGCTGTGGGTAGGGATAAAACATACTACCTGGGGTGCAAGCTAAGGTAAGCCAGCTGTGCTAACGTGTGCTAATGTGCTAACGTGTTCGGTTGGTCAGGGTTAGGGTTAGAGGTAGGGCTAGGAGTACGATGCAGGGAAGAGTGTTTAGATGCATTAAATGTGGCAATGTGGTGTCAGCATTGAAGGGGGTGAATCCAGGACGCTGGTTTCATTGTTAAGCCTTCAGGAGGTGTCGTGGGCCTAAATATGTGAAAGAAGGTGCCCACTTGATAACCCACACATAGGCCAATGTGTGGCGCTGCGCCACAGATTGAACAACGAGCGCCACAAATTGATTCCGCTTTTCTTATTTATTTTTACTTGAACGTGTTTTTTTTTGTTTGTTTTTTATGTAACTCCGCCAGCCCAATCGCGCCCCCGTAATGCTGTCAGTCCGACATGTTCCCATTCCGACAGTTCTGTGCGCGTATGCAAATTAGCCATGTGCGCCAAACAGAAGAAGGGCCCTATCTTGCCCGGCGCAATTGACTTTCTACACCGACGCATGTGTCGTTGCTAGTTTGCACCCGGCGCAAAGCTGATCTTCCCCCGCAGCAACCAGGCACCACTACACTTGCATGTTAAATATTATGATGTCAAAGATTATTCATACGTGTGAAACTGCATAGAAATAGCGTGTGGATTGTGTTAGTTGGGCTAGTTGTCTCGTGTTTTTCACCTTTGGTTGGTAGCTTAGTAGTCAGCGTGGTTATAAGGTTGGTTTGGACAGGGGCTTCTGAATGTGTGTTTTCCTCGGCTTTTGGCACAAGGGATTATAACATCTGATCCTGTGTATTAATGGGGAAAAAAAAGTTTTATAGGGTTTTATTATTATGAGTGTTTAAACTATATTGTTCATTTGCAGTTGTTCTCAACAGCATAATACAGTTTTATTGATTTATCTGCTTTAATTTGTATTTGGGTAAACATTGGTGTAAAAATATGATTGTAGGTAAAAAGGAAAGAGTTGGGTTATTAAACACTTTATTCAGTGTGGTTGATAAACAGTTCTATTAACTTGTCTAGGCCTATGTATAATTATTAATATTTGCTTTGTTTGTTCATAGTATGCAGTGCTGGATCCTAACGTAGGAAGAGAGGCGGCCTACAATGCCATCCTGGGATCGCATGGCCTCGCCCTAGAAAACATGGTCCGCACAGCACGCCAAAAGCGCTGTGCGGACCAGCAGGTCAAAACATTACAGCACCAGGGCGAGGCCATGCGGTCTCAAATTAAATTATTATTGGAAAAGGTGCAGATGCTGGAGATTGAAATCCAACTCCTGAAGGATGGTACGTTTGTTATGTTTTAATGTGTCTATGAATTTTTTGGAACAAGACATTAGATTGAATAAATCCTTTACTGTCACAATTGAGAATATCTATTTTGTTTGTGTGCAGATCAATTAAAGGAGGCAGAGGCGGAGGCGGAGGCAGAGGCGGAGGAGAACCCCGACATTATTTAAATAAATTTTTATATGGTCTATTTGTGTGTTGTGGTTATTTGGTGGTTATGTGTAGAAAAGAAATATGAATTGTTGAGATTTTCATATCTAACATAATATCAGTATAAAATAAATTTTTATAATTTAGAACTTAATTTTAATCTCCAGAAACATTTCTGTTAATGCTTTAGTTATAAGATTGAGGTTCATCTACAGGGAAAATGTGTTAATGTGGCGCAATAAGTCTGACTCTCATATAACAATATTTCTTTAATTTAATGTAGAGTATACATTTTCCAAATGTTGTCTTTGATTTTGATGTTGGTAGTTGTGAAGGTGTCTTGCCCATAGATCGCCAGCAGGTGGCAGGTGCACTGAATTAACAGCATGGTTGCTTCTGCTGCTCCGCAACTGGCCAATCCGAGATGGCTGCTGCATTTCTAGCGTCAGTGGAACTACGTCAATGCCACCGCCATCATGGGGCGGGCTAACCACCCACATGAA
This sequence comes from Micromesistius poutassou, assembly GCF_964030765.1. Lineage (NCBI taxonomy): Eukaryota > Metazoa > Chordata > Actinopteri > Gadiformes > Gadidae > Micromesistius > Micromesistius poutassou. The sequence goes on from NC_140286.1 coordinate 15,435,212, forward strand.
TGAGTGAATGTCGGTCTTCTGCCACATCGACGTTCATTCATTCTGGTGGGTGGTTACCCCGCCCTAAGATGGCGGCATTGTTGACGCATGCTTAGAAGCCAAATGCGATATCTAGGCAGTGTATGTATATATCCCAATGCGACATCTACTCTTTATACGTGTTTTGCAAATCACACTATAAATATGATAGAGAAGCAGAAACAGGGCGAGTAAAATCAGCTATTTTAATATGTTGAAACAATTAACGATTAGGCTATATATAAATATACACATAGCCTACATAATATATATATTCTGGCAACTCCGATAGTCGGCGGGGGGGTTCTCAAATCACACGCACAAACAGGGTTGCAGTGCAACCGTTTTTATTTCATGCAACTCACAAAAAAAGGAGAATCATAAAGCAACACAGGTTATTCCCCAGCGGGCCAAACAACAAGGGAAAGCGTCTCCGAATCGGGTCCGTCCGGGAGGGTGGCGTGGCTCTCGCTCCCGGCTTCCCCCCAGCTCAGCGCTGTGGGAGAAAAGTTCCAGCGTCAGTGCGCTATGTGGATATCGGTGCCTTACCCCGACTGTCTTCCACTCGACTTACTCCTCGTCTCCAACGTGCCCGGTCCTTAAAACCCCTCTGCCGTCTTGCTCCCCCAGGTGATCCCAATGTCCCCGATTGCCCTGGTTTGCTGGATGAGCCCTCCAGCGCGCCGCGGTGAATGGCACGTAGCCTATCTCCCGCGGACTACCTGTCCGCGGGGACGGAGCCGCTCGGGGTGCTGGCGCTGTTCGTCCACGCCAGACAGCGCGGGGTTGCCACAATATATATATATATATAACTTGTGAAACACACACACAAGCAAGTCCGGTTGTCACACTGAGTCCGACAGCTGAAGTGCACTGACTCACGTGTTGCTTGTTGTTGTCGTGCGGTAAACGGGGGGCGTTCAAAGACCGTCGGAAAGTTGAATTAGTAAACAATAGCCATACCGACACTTTCGGGTGGCAGAACGCGAGTGGCTACCACTGACCTGAAGCCATCCAGCCGGCTGTAAACATAGACACATAGTCAAAAAACGAAGAACATAGTGTGACGTCATGGTGAATCGTCGACTCACCTGTTGCTCTGTTGTCGTGCGGTAAACGGGGGACGTTCAAGGACCGTCGGAAAGTTGAATTGTTTTCAAACAGCCTAGTAACGCCACTGATACACAATACATACACACAATACACAGCTGCACAGTGCTCCAACATCTTGTTAGGGACTGAGGCAAAACTGGAATTACATCAATTCGCGAAAATTAAAAAAAATGCGCTTCTTTAAAACTGCGCGCAGTGATGAACGGGACCTCGTACTCCGACATCTTGTTAGGGACTGAGGCAAAACTGGAATTACATCAATTCGCGAAAATTTTAAAAAATGTGCTTCTTTAAAAGTGTGCTTCTTTAAAAGTGTGCTTCTTTAAAAATGTGCTTCTTTAAAAGTGTGCTTCTTTAAAAGTGTGCTTCTTTAAAACTACAATTCTTTAAAGCTGTGCTTCATTAAAACTGCACGCAGTGATGAACGGGACCTCGTACCGGCTTGCGGCCGCGTCACGTGCCGTCGTAACATGTGCACACTTGTCAGCGCACATGTTACAACGGCACGTGACGCGGCCGCAAGCCGGTGCGAGGTCCCGTTCATCACTGCGCGCAGCCAGAGGCTCAAAATCACTCTGCGAAGACCGTAATAGTTATGAATATGAAATTCACAGGACACGTGTAAACTGGTGCCTGTAGCTCACATACCAAAATTCGTATTTGTCATGTTTGTAGCGGCCCCTACAGGAACTTTAAAAAGCAGCCCCTGCGCCACGTTTCACCAATATGTATGAAAATCGGTTGGCAGGTATAACGTGGCAATACCTACAGAAAAGCCCATGCCCCAAAACCCACCGGAAGTCGGCTAATTGCATTTGTATTTTTCACTTTGGGCGGCAAAGTTCACTTTTGCGCCTTGTATTTCAACAAACTCCTCCTAGGGAATATATCGAATCTGCTTCACAATTAGTCAGTACGGTCAAAAAATGGTGCTCAACCAACGCTGTGTTATTTGTGACGGGCCGTTTAGAATTTGGTGGCTTATTTTCGCTTTTTTCACCTTGTATTTGAACAAACTCCTCCTAGGGAATTTATCGGATCTGCTTCACAATTGGTCAGTACAGTCAAAAAATGGTGCTCAACCAACGCTGTGTTATTTGTGACTGTACGTTGAAGGGCGTATCCGTGGCGTGCCGTCAAATTTGCCCGTTTTGAATGGAATTTTTTCACTTTTTCACCTTTCACATTTCAACAAACTCCTCCTAGGAAAATTATCTCATATGCTTCTACAGATTACATAAGTTCACAAAAAATTAAAATTACATAAGTTCGCGAAACATTAAAATTAAAACGGCGCGCAGTGATGAACGGGACCGAGCACCGGCTTGCGGCCGCGTCACGTGCCGTTGTAACATGTGCGCTGACAAGTGTGCACATGTTACGACGGCACGTGACGCGGCCGCAAGCCGGTACGAGGTCCCGTTCATCACTGCGTGCAGTTTTAATGAAGCACAGCTTTAAAGAATTGTAGTTTTAAAGAAGCACACTTTTAAAGAAGCACATTTTTAAAGAAGCACACTTTTAATTATATGTAGTTATTTAAGAGTCCTCGCATCTATATTATTATTAAACAAGACAAAGGTCACTCCTAATGTTTTTTTGTGTGTGTAATAGTTAGTCCCTATTGAGCTACCTAATTACAATGTCAACTTGCTTATCCCTTTACCTGCACTCTTTTAATTATATCCATCAAGCTTACAACAAACAATTTTCAATCATCATTTGCTGCCTGCCTTCTAAAATCTACTACTTAGTGATGCATTAAATCCATTATGTCACTCGTTAATGCTGCGGCTGAACGACGCGAACGCACACTCGCGTCGAGTGTGCGGTCGTGTCGTTCAGCCGTGTCACATGCAACACGTATGGGCGGAGTGGCCGTCGGGACGATCGGGAGTTTTCCCGATCGGCCGGTCGGCCACCGAGGTCAGGTGGACCAGCCCACATTTAATGTGAGCTGCCGCGAGACGTGTGCCGGGCCCATGCGTTATACATCATTATTCTACTTCAGTGCTCGTCCGCGACCCCGCCGTCAACAATTGCGACCGTAACAGTGGTAAAAAAAGTGTGGATTTTTTTTTTTTTTTACAATTACTTCTATTTTTGGCCCCAAAATGAGTTAGCTTGCCTGGACTAGTGTAAAAGTGTAAAAAAAAAAAAAAAAAAAAATTCAGCATAGATCATTTCTATGACGTGTCCAGAACAACATACTAAAAGTCCTAAGAAATCCTAGTTTAGGAAATATGTGTAATTCTCATCAATCCAAGATGTGTGCCAATAAGGCCAGACAAAAATACACTCCAATGGGGCTATTTTTTTCCTTTACTCCTATCAAAATAAAACTTATACACAAAACTTTATACAATGAAAGTATCCATGAACAGTAAAAAATTTTGTATTACAAGTTTCTTTGAAAATTAATTTGAATATGCAAATGAGCTATACACTAATCGAATATAGGCTACCCAAAATATACCCGCATAGGCTTAATTTTTTCCTCTACTATCACAATCAAACCACACAGTGAAAGTATACATGAAAAGGAACTTTTTTGTTTTACAAGTTTCTTAAATCTTTTTTTAAAGAACTGAATAAATGTACATCTACCTTTATTTGGAAAAAAACAGTCCCCCGGATAAGAAGAGAGTTCCTAGAGAGGCAGAGAGAAGAGGGCGGCCTGGCCCTACCAAATTATATGCATTATTATTGGGCGGCTAACCTACATAAGCTGTTGTTTTGGGTCTCACAGTTAAATGATGATGAAACCCCAGTGTGGGTACATATGGAAAGATATGCATCTAGCCCGGTATCCCTACGCTCCCTGGTCTGTGCTCCTCTGCCCTTAAGCAAACACCTTTACACAAACAACCCTGTTGTACGTGACTCCATCAAAATCTGGGTCCAATTCAGAACTCATTTTAAAAACAGAAACGCCCTCCTGTCTGCTCCCGTTTATGGCAATCACTTGTTTTCTCCGGCCCTTGGGGGAGCAGCGTTTAGGGAATGGTATAGAGCTGGGGTGGAATGTGTTAAAAATCTGTTTAAAGATGGTGTATTTATGTCTGCTAACACAACTAAAAAGAAACAGGGACACCTAGTGCCTGGGAGGAGGGATCGTCACAGTATTTACGATCGGAGAACAACAAATCGGCTGAAATTCTCTATGTGTGTGGTGTACATCCGACTCAAAAATCTTGTAGTGTGGGGCAGCCTTCAGTGCGTTGTCCATTTAGGTAAACTGACAAACTGTAACCCACTGTTCTTATGGTTTCCTCGACAATCGAGCAGTTTTTAACGCAGCAGTTATTTCCAGGCATTGTTAAAACAGTACAGAATTGCAACAACCTCCTCTGCTAGCAGCTACCGTGTCAACAATAACGCAAAGCTCAGCTGCACTCGGAGGGGCGTACCTTCCAACATGGCGGGAAGGGGGCGGGGCTCTGTGCCGTGACGACAACTCCTCATTCTCAATTGGAGAGAACAGCAACGCTTTTGGCCCGCCTGTATCAGATACACTGATTTCTTAATTCTCTGGGCCAGTGAGTGATTCGTTGAGCAGTCAAATTGTGCTCTCGCGAGAATTCTCGATTTCGCAGGTGACGTGCCTTTATAAATCACCCGTGCCACTTGCCAATTATCAGTCGGAGAAGAGGTTGTAGTTGTACTATATCGAACACGTTTTCTTATGACAATGGCAACCCCTAGCAAGAAAGCCAAGACTGATGACGAGACTCGTCGGGCACTTGCACTCGGTGTCTCCGATAAAGACGTCGCGGCAGAACGCCCGTTATTTTGAAGCGACGCTGCAGACCGGACGGGAAGAATATAACCTTGTGGTGTGCTTCGCGTCAGAGAAGCGCACCCAGTTCCTGCAAGCGGCCAACAACAGCCAGGCGGTGAAGCTAGTGGGAACTCGAAAGGGCGTCAGTAAGTATAGTTTTTTTTAATGCACTGAGCGATGCGGTGTTGATTAGTCCACGTAATCTATGTAATTAGTTGACTCGTAAACGACCATGAAAATGAGACTACGGCATTACGAGTAGGCCTGTTTCAGGCCGATTGGTAAAAGAGTGTCACGGCTTTCAAAAATATAAACCATAAAGGCTATGGACACCTCGGGACTGACTAAAGCCGATGCATCCAAATCCATTGTTTCTTATTCGCTTGAAACACTTTATTTTATTTACAAAACTTGGGAAATTAATACGGCGCGGTACCTAGCGGTTAAACAATGATGGTGTCTCTTGTGTGTGCCTGGTGAACCAGCGTTATATTACCCAATAGTAATTCATAGTAATTAATGTTTTCAACATTGACATGAATGGAAGTGTAAAGGCGCATACCTGCGTCCCTGCCTGCTTTCAGCGTGATTTATATATTTTTACTTTTTTTAAAATCAACATCTTTTTTTGATTGGTTGTTTAGATTAATTGACTACTAATCGCAAATCTGTCGTTAGGGGCAACCAGATGTGTTACAACCAGGTGTTAAGTGCACATTTCTTTCCATTTTGTTTTGGCAGGTTACAGCAATCCTGGGGGTTACGATGTCTTGGTATCCAGTCACAGTAGGCTGGATGTGGCTGGAGACCTTTCCTTTCCTCGAAGGGTGCCCAGAGACACCGACCGGATGACCATAGCCGAGGTCTTGGCGCTGGGTCCCAGGCAGCGGGTAAGCATTGCACTTCTGTGAAGCTTGTTTAAAGTGTTTTGGACTGAGAGGGATACCGTGTCCTAACCCCACTTTTCTTTGTCTGTTTTTTTTTTTCAACAGGTGGGTGTTATTGAGGTCCGGGTCCTGCAGGCCACTGCAAGCAAGGTGGTGCAGGTCCAGGGCGCCCCGGTGGAACTCAAGAGCTTTGAGGTGTGTGACCAGACGGCGCAGACAGGAGTGACCGTGTGGGACCGGCTGATCCCCTTAGTACAGGAGGGGAGGTGCTATAGGTTTGAGTCCTTGACGACCCGGAAGGAGGGAGACCAGACTGTATTGTGCACGACACCGTCCACGGTAATCACAATCACCACCACCGAAGTGGGGCAGCCTGCTTCCCTCAGGTCGGTCACCACCAGGGCAGATGAGACTGTGCGTGGGCCGGTGACTGGAGTACAGATTGTGGCCAAGCCAAGGTGCCGGCGATGCCACGCAGGGCAAGAGAACCTGGTAGTTAAATTGTCGACTCACCGCTGTGAGCGCTGCGCGATCTTGCAGCGCATGGCAGCCTATATGGTTTCCTATTTGGGTGTGCTCATAGTCATTGGCGGAGACGGGGAGGAGGGTTCAATGGGGCTTACCAACTCTGCAGTTTTAACTTATGTTAAAGACCATTCCCTCTCCTCCAGTGCCCTTGATGGCCCAGCTCTGGAAGAAATGGTCATTGCAACGCCAGAGTTGGAGGTAATTGTTAACCATGATGGCATGGTTGTGCGCTTTGCTGCTCTTGATAGCGAGGCAGTGGCCGTCCAGAGTGGCCAGGGGAATGTCGTCCTGGACGCAGAGGAGGCATCGACCTCATATGCCAGTGATGTAGACTCTCGGGGAAATGAGTCTGTGGTGGGAGGAGACTGAGGAGGGGGTAGCAGAGTTGTTTTTTGAGGACTAACTTTTGAGTGTGCTGTGTTGTGCCATGCTGTTTTTGTTTTGTGTCAACTTTTGATGTATGTTTTGTAAATGTGTTCAATAAAGTTTTTTTATTTAAATTGTTTTGTGTTTTGGCTTAAAGGAGTTGATCAGTTAGACTAAGATGTGCAGGTAATGGCCATGTTTTTATGGTGTGAAATGTTAATATTGAGTATCTTATGTTAAGATGAACAAACATACAATAAACAAGGGAAGTAAATGGGTATAGGCAATTCAAAGTGTTGTCCTAAATATTGTAAGCATTTGTTCTACATGCAATGCAAAATTTGAGTAAGGGCAGCAAACTGAGCCTGGATTATTTGTCATGTCCATGAAGGGCTGCAAGCTGTGTTGAAGTAGCTTAAATTGAAGGCCCATTACTGTAGAAAATAAAGGCTTTTTGGCATAGGCCATATAAAATTTAATTTAAATTCAGTTATTTAGTCTTTTTATTCAATCTGGCTTACAATAAATACTGTTCCCCTTTTAACAGCTTAAAGATGAGAGTGCAGGTATCGACCATAGCCATTATAAAGAGTAGACTCCGCATTGGGTGTTTGGCGCATGAAATGCGGCCGCCATCTTGTTGCGGCCATACTCCCGAGTTGTGTGGCAGCAGAAGACACAAGATGGCAGCCAGAGCACTATGCAGAATATTCCTATTCATAAGTATAAAAACAGGTCTGGCTATTTTGTCAGATTGGTATTTTACCATAGTACTTTCGTCTTGTGAATGCAGGAAACATACTGTTTGAGTATGTATGTTAATGATACTGAATTAATTAGAATTTAGCCTTTTTTGAAAAAAATCTTCATTGTATTTTATGATAAACGTTCCTGTGTAGTCCAGTAGGTGGCGGTATAGTGATAAGCTATGACCCACCATGAAGAAGTAGAGGAAGAAGGAGTAGGAGAAGGTAAAGACGTATGTTTGAGTGTCTCCGCAAAATTTATTTTAAAAGCAAAATGACATATTTGTTTATTTATGTATTATATACGGAGGCCCTCTTAGGCCCATCGGTTACTTGGCTCCGCAGTGCATGGTGTCTCTTGAAAATAAGAAACTGTTGTTAATTGTTTTATGTGGAAAACTAAAGGTTACATTCGTAACATCTTTGACATGTACCGTAACATTTCGCATGTTTCCATAAACGCTGTTTCGTACGTTGTTGGCTGGTCTGAAGCGCTCTAGAACCTTAGCTCTACTGTAGTGATGGTTCAACTCCTGACGCTCGTCTCCGCCATTGTAGGCCTACAGTAACCTTTAGAAATCCCTGTTGCGTATGTTCATTCCAAGTTCGCATCCGTAGCCAATTGAGGCCAAATGAAACGGCATGTTTGAATTAAGGATATTGTTTGGACTGTTATTTATTTTGGGCCATGGGTACAGCAGTCAAGTTCAGCTCGACTCGCTTCCAATCATTTGCTATATTGTGTAGGCCTACATTAATGACAGCAGGCATCTAGAATCAATATGTTTGGGTGTAGTTCTGAATATTGTGTTCATAAAACATGTTCATGTTTGAAATACAAGAAATACAATATATGCGTGCATGTTACAAAAAATGAAATAATTTCCATTAGGTCGTAAAGAAGTGCATATGGATATGATAACTGTACGAGGGGGGTGGGGGTCTATCGATGGCAACAACCATAGACATGATAAAGAATAGTCTATCTAATGCTTACTGGCGCTGACGAGCCGTGGGGCCGCCATTTTGAACCGGTCGACCTTTGCACTCTGACGAGCTGTGGGGCCGCCATTTTGAACCGGTAGACCGCTGCAGTCAATCGGTTATGCAGTTGCAATGAACTGTCAGCGCATTTAATTAATCATACCTCACTGAATACTAAACTGGTTTTCAGGCTGTTTTTATTGCCGAAAAGGTTATACATGTAGTTATGATACAGGACACATGGTTCGGCTTGTTGTAATATGCATAGTGGGCTTAACAGTAATAGAGTATTCTGATATATTATATAAAGTGACCAGAGGTCCGAGATCAAAAACGGGAACATAATCCACGAAAGGCACACCTCTTTATGCTGACAACGGAGCCAGCCTGTGGGAGGGTAACTTTGAAGTCGCTGAGCTGACCCAAGTCGTTAGACAAGAAAATGCTGCATTTGCTGGAATGCTAAACCACCTCAGAGTCCATAAAAAGAAGGAACCTCTCAGCAACCATGATGTTGTCACACTGAAGCAGCGTGAAACCGGTGAAGACCCAACTGACATTCACATATACGCTACAAAAGCAGAGGTCAATGAATATAATGTGAGGAGACTGCACGACACCTGTCCAGACGCAATCAGCATAGAGGCTCATGATTTTGTACAGAATCCCAAAACCGGAAGAATTGAGCAGAAAGTCAGCCTCCACAGAAAGATTTTCAATTCGTGCTTGCCAAACTGCGTTTCGTTGGGCATTGGAGCAAGGGTTATGTTGAAGAAGAACATAGACGTGTCTGTCTGCCTTGTAAACGAAGCATGCGGCACAGTTGTGGAAATCATCAAAGGTAAAGAAGACGACGACATTCCTGCAGCTATCCACGTTGACTTTGACGATCCTAATGTTGGCAAGATTCAGAGATCAAAGTCAAACAGGGTTCTTGAACGTTCATCAGTGGTGGAAAAACAAGAAGAACAAGTGACGACTGGTGGAGGACTTCGAATTCAGCTGCCTTTGGGTTTATCCTGGGCGCAAACTGTACACAAATCTCAGGGTTTAACTGTTGACAGGGCTGTTGTATCACTCAAAAAGATGTTTGCTCCAGGTCAAGCATATGTTGCATTGAGTCGTGTCAGAACTCTCAGTGGACTGATAATTGAGGACTTTAAAGAGTCAGCTATATTTTGTGACGAGAAAGTTAAGTCTGCCCTCGAAAGCATGCAAAAGTTCAGCTATGGAATGTCTGTTTTGTCTAATGTGAATCCTGTGTGCACAATAGTCCCTCACAAAAGCTGATTGTATTTGTTTAACAGAGACGTGGCTCAATGCAGGTTCCGAAGAGCTGCGACTTCCAGGGTACACGCACTGTCGCGGGTACCTGGCGACGTGCCTGCCTATATAAGTCGCCCACAGCACTGCCCCGAGATCACACCGCAGATTAATCATGGCAAGTCCAAGTAAGCACCCGATGTTGGACGACGAGACGGTGGTGGGACATCTCCATACGGTGTCGCCGATGAAGACGTCACGGCAGAGTCGAAGGTACTTCGAGGCCACCCTGCAGACGGGAGGACTTCAACCGTGTCGTCTGCTTCTCACCCGAGAAGCGGGACGAGTTTGTGCACGCGGCCGACAACGGGTAAGCGGTGAAGTTGGTGGGAACAAGGAAGAGCATCAGAAAGTATTGGTCTTGCTTTCATTTGTTTTTTAAAATGGACTGAGCGACGCAGTGCTGCCGTGATTAGTTGACTTAATCAAAGTAATTAGTTGACTTGCTCCTCGTGCCGTCAGGCCGTCGAGGGATGTGCGAGGGCGTGTCTGATGTGTGCCATGCCTGTCGACGGACGAAGGTAGTGTGCTTGAGGCATTACTCGACGAAAACGACCATGAAAATGAGTCTATGGTGTTTTTTAGTCAACGAGTCGTTTTACTATTGACCGCCTATTTATGTTTTGTCACGTCTCAAACGGCAAACTAATTCACCTGCACGCAAGGCAGTGCGCGTCCTGTTCCCCCTCCCCCGCCTTCACTGCTTTGATATGTAAAATGGCCGACGCAGCTGAGTCCTCATCAAGTCCATTATTTCAGGGAAACCGGTAGAAAAGTGTTTATTCACACACTTTGCGTGTAAATGCGAGCAGCATAGCTGCGTGCCTGCCTGCTTTCAGCGTGATTTATATGTTTTTGTAATTTAAATTTTTTATGTTGTTTTTTTTCTCTATTTTTAAATGGTCGTTTAGATTAATGGTTGTTTAGATAAATGAGTCGTTAGTGGCAGCACATGCGTTATGGGCAGATGTTAAGCGCACATTTCTTTCCCTTTGTTTTTCGCAGGCTACAGCAATCCGGGGGGGTTTGATGTGTTGGTGAGCAGCAGCAGCAGACTGGATGTGGCTGGGGAGCTGGCATTCCCGCGCAGAGTCCCTCACACCACTGACCGGCCGACTATAGCTGACGTTTTAGCTCTGGGACCCAGGCAGAGGGTAAGCGTCTCACTTCTGTGAAGCATGTTGAAAGAAGTATTGGAGAGAGACAGAAGCCGCATCCTAACGCCACTTTGTTTGTCTTTGTTCTTTTTCAACAGGTGGAGGTGATCGAGGTGAGGGTGCTACAGGTCATCGAAAACAAGGTGGTGCAGGTGCAGGGAATTCCGGTAGAGCTTAAGACGTTCGAGGTCTGCGACGCGACGGGGCAGACGGGGCTCACTGTGTGGGATCGGCTGATCTTGTTGGTAGAGTTGGACAAGTGCTACACATTTCGATCATTGAGCACTAGGAAAGACGGGGACCGCACCGTGCTAACCACCACACCCTCCTCAGTGGTCACGACCACCGGCCAAGTAAGGCAGCCCGCTTCCATCAGCGCGATGCCCGTCAGGGGTGAGGAGACCCTGCGCGGACCGGTGACGGGGGTCCAGATCGCGGCTAAGCCGAGGTGCCCAAGATGCCACGCTGGCCAAGAGAAATTGGCTGTAAAGTTGTCCACGCACCGCTGCGAGCGGTGTTCCATCCTACAGCGCACGGCAGCGTACATAATAACCTATTCCGGACTGCTTATTGTGGTTGGGGTAGACGGGGAGGAGCGCTCCATGGTATTGACCAACTCCGCTGTATTTGGCTTTGTGAGGGAGCGTTTCCTTTCTGCCAGTGCCCATGACGGGCCTGCCCTGGAGGAAACTGTCATAGCTATGCCCGAGATAGAGGTGACCATCAATGCAGAAGGGCTGGTTGTGCGCTTTGTTGAGGCAACCGTTCAGGGCGGCCAGGGGAACGTCCTGGAAGTGGAGCAGCTGTCAACGTCCTACGCCAGGGAGACTGCGGCTTTGGTACAGGATAATGAGAGCCTGGCAGACCTCTTTGAAGAGGACTGAGTTTGTGCAGTGTTTTGCTGTGTTTTTTTTGTTTGTGTGGACCTGTTTTTTGGCACTTGAGTTAACTTTTGACGTGTTTTGTGTGTATATATATTATATAATAAAGTTTGTGTTTTGATTTAAGCAATCGTTTTGTCTTAAAGGGAATTGGTCAGTTAGACAAACACAATAAACAAGAAGAAAATGGCTATAGGCAATTCATAGTCTTGGCCTTAATATTGTAAGCAATTGTTGTACATGCAATGAAACATTTGAGCAAGGGCAGCAAACTGAGCCTGGATTTCATGTCCATGGAGGGCTGCAAGTTGTGTTAATGTAGTCTAAATAGCTTAAATTGAAGGCTCATTATTTTAGAAAATAAAGGCTCTTTGCCATAGGCCATATAAAATGAATTAATTTCATTTGTATAAAATTCAGTTATTTAGCGTCTTTTTATTCAATCTGGCTTATAATAAATGCTGTTCCCCTTAACAGCTTAAAGATGAGAGTGCAGGTATCGACCATAGACATAATGAGTAGACGGAGCATTGGGCGCTGGGCGCATGAAATGCGGCCGCCATTTTGGAGCTGCCATACTCCCAGTTGTGTGGCAGCAGAAGACACAAGATGGCACCAGAGCGCTGTGCAGAATATTCCTATTCCTAAGTATAAACAGGTCTGGCTATTTTGTCAGATTGTTTTTTTTACCATAGAACTTTCGTCTTGTGAATGCAGGAAACACTGTTTGAGTATGTATCTTAATGATACTGAATTAATTTGAAGAATTTAGAATTTTATTTTATGATGAAAACATTCCTGTGTAGTAGTCCAGTAGGTGGCGGTATAGTGATAAGCTATGACCCACCATGAAGAAGTAGAGGAAGAAGGAGAAGGAGAAGGTAAAGACGTATGTTTGAGTGTCTCCACAAAATTGATTTTAAAAGCAACATTAGACATATTTGTTTATTTATGTATTATATACGGAGGCCCTCTTAGGCCCATAGGTTACTTGGCTCCGCAGTGCATGGTGTCTCTTGAAAATAAGAAACTGTTGTTAATTGTTTTATGTGGAAAACTAAAGGTTACATTCGTAACATCTTTGAGCGCTAACTTAACATTTCGCGTGTTTCCATAAACACTGTTTTGTACGTTATTGGTTGGTCTGAAGCGCTCTAGAACCTTAGCTCTACCGTAGTGATGGTTCAGTTCCTGACGCTCGTCTCCGCCATTGTAGGCCTACAGTAACCTTTAGAAATCCCTGTTGCGTATGTTCATTCCAAGTTCGCATCCGTAGCCGATTGAGGCAAAATGAAACGGCATGTTTGAATTAAGGATATTGTTTGGACTTGTTATTTATTTTGGGCCGTAGGTACAGCAGTCAAGCTCAGCTCGACTCGCTTCCAATCATTTGCTATATTGTGTAGGCCTACATTAATGACAGCAGGCATCTAGAATCAATATGTTCGGGGTGTCATGGGTAGATGTGTATGAGCGTCGTGAGCTAGGTGGAAATCACTCAGGAGCAGACGAGAATGATAGGAAATGATGGGATATTTTATTTTTCCCAATTTAAGGCCCATAAGGCAATAAAAATAAAACAAAAAGTAACAAAAAGAAAACACTGTTAACTAAACAAAATAAATAGACTTGAGAGTCACAAAAATAAGTCAAAACTTCAGCATACTGGACCGTTAAACAAGTCACTTAATGAGAGCAATAAACAGACATACGTCCTTCCACCATCAGCTCCCCCGAACAACTGACAAGCGTCAGCTTAAATAGGCCACACATCCCCTACTAATTGGCGCATACCAATATACATGTTGAGACAGGGGTGTTACAAGTTAAATACATAACAGCTTTAAACAGCTACAATTCTCCACTCTATAAGCTAGTAATATTAAGCACGGTAAACCGTGTACTAATGCTCTATTTTGGCATAGCCAAAATGTATAAAAACAGCAATAAAAATAATAACAATAACTCAGGGTCACTTCCGGTTTACCCGGAAGTCGTGATGTTGATTTAAACCCTGTTACCGCGGCACACGATCCCTAACACAAACACTAGACGAGACGCTGGTAAGACGAACAATTACGATGTGTTAACATGTAACATTTAAACAAAATAAACGGACCTGGAATTTGACAAAGACATACTTGTTTGAGTGGTTATTGCAACAGAACAGGTGACGGTAAATGCTATTAAACAGAAAGTTGTAATGATGGTACGTGCAAGATTGTATTAAACTGTCGTAGCGCGTATTGTTAATTCCTAGCTACAATAATAGTCCGCAGTCAACTTTGGTAACAACCATTTATCTCCGCTCTCAACAGCATCGACATAACACCTCGCCACACCGGCGGTCAACTCCCACGGCACGCGCACACGAACCTGCTGGCTGCGTGCGCACGAGTAACACTCTAAATGCAATACCACTAAAGAATAGAGACACCAACAAATTAAACTTAACAATCTCCTCTCTTTTAAAAAAAATAAAAATAAAAAACTTGTAAATAAAATGTCTGTCTTTTGACAAATAACATTCAGTGAGAAATAACCTTTTTAAACAGTAACAGTCTCTTTAAAATAACAGCAACAACCAGAAATGATTTCAAAAGTCATTTGATTGTTTTAGTCATTAACAGTCACTCCTCAAGCTTCCACTTTCCATCCTTCAGCGCTTTCAGAAGGAGCAGGGAAGAAGCTCCTTTTTTGGTCAGACAGTCTGCCAGCTGTTCCTTTGTAGCTGACCAAAGAACATGTTGGATCCTTTTGGTTTGGATTAGTTCTTTAATGCCACTTATTTCTAGTCTCAGTCTCTTCTCTGTCACAGACTTGGTGGACTTGATGGCATCCACAAGAGAGTAGTTGTCTGTGACACATATCACCGGCAAGATGCCCTTTGTGACATTTCCTGTGGTGAGTTCAGAGTAGAGGGATGACAGAAATATGGCATGGTCAATCCCATCAGCAAGAGCAAGTGTTTCTCCTGCTAGTGTACTCCGAACCACTCTCCTGATCCTCTTTGATTGCCAGCAGACGGGTGAGAATATCCCTTCCTTGCCCATCAGTACAATGAGATGCCCCCCTTGTGTTCCACCGTCAGGTAGGTTTCCCATAGAAGCATCACTGAAAACAACAAGTTTCAAAGAGTCATCATTTCCTAAGTTCTGAAATTTTAGGGTGACATGTTCTGACTTTAGTTTCTTTACAACTTTATTTGCTTCATGCAAAGTTTGCACAGTACCATGTTTTAGGGTGGATGCAAGAATGCACGTATCAAACATGATATCTGGCCTGCTTTGTCTAGCCACCCATAGCAGCTGACCTATCTTTGACCTCAGCTTGTCAGTCTCAGTCTGTGAGGGGAGAATCACGCTCCAAAGCTCTAGAAGAGTCCATGAGAACAGGCTGCAGATTCTTTATGTATACGTCTTGTTGCATCTCCACTCCTCCTTCAACAGTGGTAAAGTCCATCCCCACATAACGAAAGCGATCATGCTCCTCCCGTCCCACTTGAAAAGCAGTTTTGATGTGAGGAATGACTGTAGTGGCAAACATGTGAGAGCCCCCCCAGATGAAGTCATCCACGTGACAAGCAAGGATACCATTCACACTACCTTGTTTGTCAAGCCAGTAGAAAACCGCAGGATCCACTTGTGACATTGTGGCCCCAGTTTTCAGCATTGTTGCTTTAACTTTGTTGTACCAGTAAAGCGATGCATCTGCAAGCCCATAGACACATTTGTTTAGCTTCCACACCTTTCCTTTACTTTCGAGGAGGACGAATGTGAATGTCCCGAGACAGCTCCGCCCCCTGAAGAAAAGCTGACTTGATGTCCATGGAGTGCAGCGTCCAATGTCTCTGACATATAACTGACATAAGTAACTTGAGTGACTCTGATGAGCACGTAGGAGAGTCTTTTGGAAGATCTGTAGTGTTAAATTCTTCAAAACCCCTAGCTACAAGACGTGCTTTGGGTACTATACCATCAGGGGTTTCTTTTAGTGTACACACCCACCTGGTGGACACCTGCTTTTGACCAACGTCCTTTACCTCCTCAAACACCCCATTTCTTTTCCAGTTACTGATTTCATCAAGTTTTGCAATATCAAATGAGACATCTTCTGTGACTAACACATCATTTTCATGCACGTCAGAGCATACTTCAACATTGTCCAGAGGCTCAACCTGAAGATCCTCCACCTGAGTAAGATCAGCTGACCTCATGGTACCTGCTATGTCAACGGGTTCTGAGTATTGTAGATTGAACCAGTTCTTATGTTTAGCCTTTCCAGCTCGCCCCATCACTTTAGCTGTATGAGAAACACCAGTGTCTCTGTCCAGATAACTGATTATTTGTCCTGTCTTGAGTGCTATGGAGCCTCCCACTCTTATGTCAAGTGGTTGTTGATCATCTTGATGATTGTCACCCACAGGGTCAGCAACAATGTCAATGTCCACATCGCTATCAATAGCATCAGTATTTCGTATTATATATTTTTATTATTTTCAGAAATCACTCCAAACTCCCCACAACAAACAAGTACACAAGCTAAACAATACAAACAGCAACATCAAAACAAACAAAAACAGCAACAAAAACACACAGCCAAAACAGGAAACAAACAAACAAACAAACAAACACAAGAAGAACAAAAACAAAACAAAACAACAACGACAAACGCTACCCAGACATTTACAGAACTGTGTTAATATGTTTCGCAATGGGGCCCCAGACACAGTCAGTCTCCACGGGTGGTGTAACAGTACCCAGATTGCGGCGAAACATTTCTAGGTGTATCCCTGAGACCATTTCCCTCAGCCACCTGGAAAAGCTAGGAGGGTCGGTGGCCTTCCAGTCGTTAAGTATCAACCTTTTTGCCACCAAAGTGCCAAATCTGATAGTCACCTGCATAGGGCGAGGGAGTGAATAGAAAGCTTCGGAGCAACCAAACAATATAAAAACTACATCTGGATCCAGCTGCACATCATAAACATTACTATACCATGAGAAGATCTGTTGCCAAAAAGAAACAATCTTTGGACAGAGCCAAAACATGTGCCCCAGGGTCCCTAGACCTTGGTTGCATCTGTCACAAATATTGGAAACATCAGGATACATTTTACTGAGTTTTACCTTGGAATAGTGTAATCTGTGCATGATTTTATATTGGATCAGCTGCAACCTAGCATTGGTTGAACCTAAATGAATCTTTTCCAACCCAAGGGTTGGAAAAGCATCAGTATTTCTACCTGTGTTATTTTCTGCAGGTTGCTGTGGATTTTCAGCACCAGCTACTTCACTGGAGTCAGCATTAGCCTTCCTTAGCCTTGAGTGGTGAACCCTGACATAGATCCCACCATGACGCACAAATATCACGACTCCATCTTGTCCTATCACAACTCCAGGGCCTTTCCATTCAACACAGTCCATCCTCTTGTAATAGACTTTGTCCCCGGTTTCATACTTCTCATCGTTTGAACGGAGTTGCTTTCTCAGAGCTCTCCTTATTCTCTCTGAGCACTCTGCTTCAGTGAATGCTTTTCTTGCTGTGTGTAATGCTGTTAGATGTTGTCCCACCCATGCACTGATAGTAGTGCCTTCCAAGGCAGGTGGCTTATCGACTAGGACAGATGGAAGATTTGGATTTTGTCCAAATACAAGCTGGTATGGACTGAAGCCGAGGACATTCTGCATTGTGTTCTTCGTCATGAGTGCCCAATCCAGGGCCGTTCCCCAGTCACATCTGTTGTCGCTTTTAACTTTCAACAGGGTCTCCGTGAGTGTTTGGTTATGGCGCTCCAGCAAACCATTACTCCAAGGGCTGTAGCCAGCAGTAGCCTTTATCTCAATATTGAAATTCTCAGCCATGTCTCGTATTTCTTCATTATTAAATTCCCCTCCATTATCACTGAAAAGCCGCTCCGGTGGACCGTGGACACTAATCCATGAATGAATGAAGTGTTTCACTATCACGCTTGGCTTCTTGGAGGTGACGATGCTACCAGCGCTGAAGCGAGTGAAATGATCGATAATGTGAAGGTACCACACATTTGGTTCTAGTTCATGTAAATCCACTGCTACAGTCTCGTATCGAGAAGCCATGGGCAGGCCAACAGCAGGCTTAGGCTTCGGCTTGCTGTGCTTGAGACATATCTCACATTTGCTCACTATCTCTTCCAGAATAGTGGTGTTCTCATCATCAACATTTCCAGCATTCATCAGCAGTTTCTTCAGTCTATCAACTGAGGCATGGCCGAACTGCTTGTGAAGTTTCAGTAAAGCTTTGTGTTTTTGTTCCTCAGTCATATTTTCTGTAATGGCTAACACTATGTCCTCATATGTATCACTTGGGGAGTCTTTACCTGATATGTTTATACAGTAATGTCCTGAGGATGTAACCTCTAGAGCTAACTGTTGTTTCAACATGGTTGCTGTATCATTCTCCAAGTCTAAAACAGCTCCTGCTCTCTTTAGCGAAGCTTTACTTAGTAGTAAAGGGATGTCACATGGTACTACTTCTGTTTCAATGCAGCATTTTGCTTTCCCTACCTTGGCTGGAATCTTGACCTTTTTAATGGAGTGTACAACTTTACCATCTCCGAACTTGAAAGGCTTGCTGCTCTCCATGTTTATCACTCGCTGTATTTCGCTCTCATCCAGTCCCTGCACATAGTTATCCAGCCACTTTTCGCCACAGACTGTTCTTGTGCAAGCTGTGTCAATTACAGCCGAGCCTAAAGCTTCAACCATGAATATCTCATAATCAGATTCCTTGGAAAAAAGTGTTATGTTACACTCATCAGGGTTTTCACCGCACTGATTTTCACTTGTCATCTTTACATGCTCTTTCTTGTGTGGACAATCTTTAACCCAATGGTATGTGCTCTGACAAATACCACACTTTGTCCGTCTTCCAAATTTATCAACCGGGTTAGTGCCTGCAAGTGGTCCTCGAGCTTGGCTACTTTGGGCTTGTGACTGGCCTCTTCTGTTGTCTGTGTAGTATACAGCGTCTTTACTCACACTAATGGTTCCCGCTTTCCCCTCGGTCTTCTCTCCGAACACTCGTTTGAGCGCCGATTTCATGTCAGCAAAAGTATGTGTTCCACATGCAGTTAAAGCCAGTTGCTTGTCTTTGACATCGAGAACGGCTGTATCCAGTAGTTTATACGCCAAAACGGCGTCGGGCAGAACCATATTAAACTTACGGATGTTGTCGTCTTTCCGTGATATCCGATCAAACTCAGAGTACGCTTCATAAGCCCGGTCCTTTTCTTCTCTCATGAAGACTTTGTCAAGTTCCTGAATCAACGTGGTCATTCCATTATCCTTATCCAGCTCGTCAGCTGGTATTTCCAGAGCGATATCCCTAGCTCTACCTTTCAGCGATAGAGCTACTGCTAACGCTTGTTTTTTTTTGTCCAAGTCCGTCACCAGTTTCCACATTTCCACTTCATTTTTCCAATTCTCGTAGGACTTCGCTTTGTCAAAACCCAGAGGTAATTTGTAGTTTGTAGAAGTAGCCATCTTCTGCTACCATGTTAATTCCTAGCTACAATAATAGTCCGCAGTCAACTTTGGTAACAACCATTTATCTCCGCTCTTAACAGCATCGACATAACACCTCGCCACACCGGCGGTCAACTCCCACGGCACGCGCACACGAACCTGCTGGCTGCGCGCGCATGAGTAACACTCTAAATGCAATACCACTAAAGAATAGAGACGCCAACAAATTAAACTTAACACGTATGATAAATGACATGGTTGATGAAATTATTTTAAAGCAGTATGACGGTAACGGAATACATAGACAACTAAGACAAACACACAGGCAACGTTAGCACTCAGTCTCTTGTGGGTAGCGTATCGCTACCGTGACGGTAGCTATGCGCCCCGTCACACGGGGGTAGTTCTGAATATTATGTTCATAAAACATGTTCATGTTTGAAATACAAGATATATGTGTGCATGTTACAAAAAATCAAACAATTTCCATTAAGCCATAAAGAAATGCATATGGATATGATAACTGTAGGAGGGGGTGGGGGCCTATCGATGGCAACAACCATAGACATGATAAAGAATAGACGCCGCATCGACCGCTTGTTGAATTTGCCCTTGGAGATCAATACCAGTATCTATAATGCTTACTGGCGCTGACGAGCCGTGGGGCCGCCATTTTGAACCGGTCGACCTTTGCACGCTGACGAGCCGTGGGGCCGCCATTTTGAACCGGTCGACGGCTGCAGTCAATCTGTTATGCAGCTGCAATGAACTGTCAGCGCATTTAATTAATCATAACTCACTGAATACTAAATTGATTTTCAGGCTGTTTTTATCGCTGAAAAGGTCACACTAGAGCCCGACCGATATGGAATTTTTAAGGCCGATACCGATACAAATATTTGGTGATTTAAAAATCTGATATATCGGCCGATATATATATTTAAATAAGAAATTCCAGAAACGTGTAACAAAACATTTAGATTTCCCTAACATTAGTTATATGTAGTTATTTAAGAGTCCTCGCATCTGTATTATTATTAAACAAGAGAAAGGTCACTCCTAATGTTTTTTTGTGTGTGTAATAGTTAGTCCCTATTGAGCTACCTAATTACAATGTCAACTTGCTTATCCCTTTACCTGCACTCTTTTAATTATATCCATCAAGCTTACAACAAACAATTTTCAATCATCATTTGCTGCCTGCCTTCTAAAATCTACTACTTAGTGATGCATTAAATCCATTATGTCACTCGTTAATGCTGCGGCTGAACGACGCGAGCGCACACTCGCGTTGAGTGTGCGGTCGTGTCGTTCAGCCGTGTCACATGCAACACGTATGGGCGGAGTGGCCGTCGGGACGATCGGTTTCCCGATCGGCCGGTCGGCCACCGATGTCAAGTGGACCAGCCCACATTTAATGTGAGCTGCTGCGAGACGTGTGTAAGCCGGGCCCATGCGTTATACATCATTATTCTACTTCAGCGCTCGTCCACGACCCCCCCCCCCCCCCTGTCAACAATTGCGACCGCTCCGCCACTGGGCTGGTGGTGGGCCGCTGGTGGGCTGGGCTGGGCCGGTCAGAATTCTCCCGGTGGCTTTTAGTGCCCCACTCCGCCCCTGTATGTCCGCACACTCGCGTCGTTCATTCGCAGCATTAACGAGTCACATAATGGATGCGCCTCGTATGTATGTCCGCACACTCGCGATTTCACACACATGCAAAAGAGCTATAATTCAGCAATGGATAACATCATATGCTGCTGCAAATGATTGTAAAACATAGTTTTTCGAGTCTGCGTTCGTGTCCACACACTCGCGTCGTTCATTAGCAATTCTACACACGTGTAAAAGAGCTATAATTAAGCAATGGATAACGTCATGAATTTTATCATGCTCAAATAAATGTTGACACATTTGTGTAATGGCGTCTTAGAGGAGTTGTGCGCACATCCCAAGACAATGTTTATGCTCCTGCTACAGAATGACATTTATTTACTTAAAAACAAGGCAACGTTTCAATTCCATTCCCATCGGATCTTCATCAGGCCATGAAAACACTGGGTGAGACGGCCTATATCACATGAAACCGAACAGGGCGCACCCAAAAGGTGGCAATTGGCATAACATGAACCTAAAGGAGCTGGCTTAGCCTACATGCATTGCATAAAACCACATGAATCAATAACAAATCGGGATTGGCCATCCTATAAATAGCATTTTTGCAATGTTTGGCACAGTATTGTAACTTATATTTTATTTTCTATTTTCGTTTGACGTTCTAAGCACGTTTGGGTTGTTGTCGTGCAACTTGTAATATTGAATTTATTTTGTCTAGGCAGACCAAACCTATGCTCCTTCCCCATATTTTGTTTATCTAATGACCATTTGTGCAGGTAATGATGAAAAACTATTTTGATCCTTTGTGGTATGGTCGTCTCGGGCTAGGTATGACTCGGAGAGTGGTAAACGTTCAATACGTGGTTTATTCTAACAGAAACACAACGTAAACAAGCATGCGTTGTAGAGGTGATTCATGAAGCATCTTATCCAGTAAGAATTCAGTTTATATTGGAAGTGGGCGAAATGGTAAATAAGCCACGCCTTCATTTTCTAGTTTACCCAGGTAAACCTTCGTCTGTCTTGGCTTTGGCAGAAATGGCATAGCGGCAATCATTCTAATGTTTAACTTATCTACAAACTCATAAAACCATATATGGTGTTGTCCACTAGGTGGAGATGAAGCCATTCATAACTACTGTTAGCTTGAAACATGTAATCAGAAGAAACATAGACTCAATACATTTTCATCAATAACCAATTAGATTTGTTAGTTAAGTTCTATGTCTCGTGTATGTTTTAAAATTCCACTCGTGGCGTTGCTAGCATTGTCGATCTAGCTTGACGTCATTGTTGCATTCTACATGCAGTACCGCTTGGCGCCACACGAGTGGGGTGTTACCTTTTGATGAGCGCTGTTCAGCGCAACTAACATTTAAAATGGATGAAGTAGTGTTCTGATTGTATGCTGTATGTCAGATTGACATAATGATTGAATATTTTTGATATGTTATTAGTTTTATTTAACACACTGAGACTATGAGTTTGGTTTGGAAAGCGACGTTTTGACGCTCATGTGTCTTCTTCAGAGTCAAGAAGACACATGAGCGTCAAAACGTTAGTCGCTTTGCACCATTAAAAGCATTAAAAACTTTGAGTGCTCCGGTCCTATTCCTTGGTCCCAGTTAGACCTTGGGTCTCCCCATTGACTGCTGTGTCCTGTTCCGTGAGCACCAACCAGGCTGAAGCGCAAGTGACCACCCTACAACATCTAAGATCATTGTTTATATAAAAGCATCTAAGTTCATTATTTTGTGGTTGTTTGTTTAAATATTGTTAATGTTGTATTTCTGTTTTGCAGATTGGCACTAACATGGTAGAATACCTTCGGGAGGCCGCGGTGAACAGGCCCTACCCCTTTGTCTTGGTGCTCGGAGGAGAGGAGGTGGTACACCGGGTGTTCATGATTTTGGTTGGCCAGGAATTTGAGGAGTCCAGTTTGTTGAGGGCAGTTGACATTTGTTTTAAATGTTTTTATGTATTTGATGTTAATTTTACCAAACAGTGCCAGGCATGGGAGTTCCTGCAGGAGACTGTATATGGGTTGGGTAAGAAAGCCTTGTCCCCAGGGGTCGCAGTTGTTAAGTCGGCACTAACCCACTGCTAACTCTCTGTCTCTCTCTCCCTCTCGCCTATCCACTCACACGCACACACACAATATACAATAAGATTTTGAGATCATCAGTTTTTAATAGGAAATGAAATGTTTGAAATGTTGTTTTTTAAATGGTTATACAGTTCATAAAAAAACATTTTTTTAAATGAAATGTGTTTTTTTTATATGGTTATACGATATATCTATATATGTTTTTAAATGAAATGTGTATATACTGTATATATACATATGTTTTTACATTTCTGCAGCAACATTGTTCTCTGTCTCTCTCTCCCACTCACTTATATACACTCAGTCACACTCATGCACACAAAATACATTTTGTAGTACATATGCTTATTAAATTGTTAATAATCAACATTGTTCAGCAATAAAAAATTTAAAAAAAGATCCAAATCAGTATTATGCATTCTCGTATTTTCCCTAAGTGTTCTTTTAATTGATATTGCCTAATGGGACAACAATTCTGCTATATTTCACCTTAATGTACTAAAGTGAAGTAAAGTCATAATTTGTTTTTGTAAAGCCCTATGCAAAAGACACCCAATAGTGGGTCAAAGTATGAACCCAACAAAGAGGTCAATATGACCCAATAATGGGGTGGTAGGTCAGACCCATTCCCTGGGTTATTTAATATTTTATATAATCCACCATTTTTGTCAGAATAACCCATAGTTGGTTTGGGGGAATAACCCAATCTTTGGGTCACATTTAGCAACCCAGGCCATAAAGTTACTTTAACCCAACCCGAGGGTAGGCCCAATAGTGACCCGGAGCCTGGGTTAGGGAATAACCCAATTTGGGTTGTTTCCAACGCAGCATCGTGATGTTTTACTGTGAACATCGTCAACTGCCAATTTAGGGGACATCGCCCAACCCTACTTGGGAGTATACTGTAGTACTTCTATGGTAGTACTTAAGGTATACCTTAGTACATTTTGGTATACTTGAATGCGACAAAATTACTACAAAATACAGTTACATACTAAAAGTGTACTTAACCCCTAACCCTATCCTTTCAAAAGTAGAGTTGAAGCATAATTTTTGTTCACCTGGTTATCTGTAAACGTATTCCTGTCCACTATTATCACGATTAAGTGATAATCCGGAGCTAGGCACTGAAGCACTAAGATCATCTTAATGCTTAGGTTAGTCTATTTAAGGGATGTATTATAGCAAGCTTTCCAAAAGCATAGCAAAAGCATTAACCAAACACAGTGAAAGCTACCGTCAGTGACCAATGGTCATCATGGTCAGAGCTGCTACTGAAGCTAAAGCTACCGTCAGTGACCAATGGTCAGCATGGTCAGAGCTGCTACTGAAGCTAAAGCTACCGTCAGTGACCAATGGTCATCATGGTCAGAGCTGCTACTGAAGCTAAAGCTACCGTCAGTGACCAATGGTCAGCATGGTCAGAGCTGCTACTGAAGCTAAAGCTACCGTCAGTGACCAATGGTCATCATGGTCAGAGCTGCTACTGAAGCTAAAGATACCGTCAGTGACCAATGGTCATCATGGTCAGAGCTGCTACTGAAGCTAAAGCTACCGTCAGTGACCAATGGTCATCATGGTCAGAGCTGCTACTGAAGCTAAAGCTACCGTCAGTGACCAATGGTCAGCATGGTCAGAGCTGCTACTGAAGCTAAAGCTACCGTCAGTGACCAATGGTCATCATGGTCAGAGCTGCTACTGAAGCTAAAGCTACCGTCAGTGACCAATGGTCATCATGGTCAGAGCTGCTACTGAAGCTAAAGCTACCGTCAGTGACCAATGGTCATCATGGTCAGAGCTGCTACTGAAGCTAAAGCTACTGTCAGTGACCAATGGTCATCATGGTCAGAGCTGCTACTGAAGCTAAAGCTACCGTCAGTGACCAATGGTCAGCATGGTCAGAGCTGCTACTGAAGCTAAAGCTACCGTCAGTGACCAATGGTCAGCATGGTCAGAGCTGCTACTGAAGCTAAAGCTACCGTCAGTGACCAATGGTCATCATGGTCAGAGCTGCTACTGAAGCTAAAGCTACCGTCAGTGACCAATGGTCAGCATGGTCAGTTATATCTGGGGCCACTACAGCAGGGCTGCTAATAATCTTAAATTAGATTGTGAAACCCAGCACACGTGATTTTAGTTTCAATAAAATCCTGGCTAAGTTTTAAAACACTAGAGATGACTAGTGAGCCTTGTAACCGTTTATCTTACCTGAAGTAATGGACGGTTCGTCCTCTTGACGAGACGCTGGTCCATCTTGGCCTTGTGAACATGGTGCAGCATCCGCCCTTTGGGTTCCTCCATGATTAATGAGGTGCTTGATGAGGTAGCTCGAATTACATGGGATTATAAACGGAAGTATTATAATCCTCCCGCATTTCTTCAGACGCTACATGCGTGTAGTGTAGTCATACTTTTGAACGCCTTGGTGGCGTCGCAGCCAGCTCCGTCAGACACACAACGCGGCTCAACCTAACCACAGACGCCTGTCTGAGAGTTGCGTTGGCGATCAATCCAAGTACCCCTGACTGCAGCCAGCAGACGCTCAATGTGGGCGGAGTCAAACCACATTGAGCTCCGCCCCGATCAATGCAAAGGAAATGCACCAGCTAGTGGTGGAAATAGTGCAATACATGCATTAAGAATAAAATCTCAAACAAGGCAGCCTTTTACACTTATTAAACAGGCAAATTTGTGATGTGACGATTGTGATGAGTTAACTTATTAAAATTCAATCATTGCATATTTTCTCTCATAGACAATACACTGTCTTATATAATTAATAGCCATGTCTGTTTAAGTTTATTTATTTTTTATAAATGTTGACACTTGCATTTTCTTTGTCAATGAATAATAAAATAGTAGCCTACTTTGTTGATTGCTAATGCTATCTTGTAACAGTTTCCTTGTGAGGTCATAGATGATTGTCCTGTGAGTGTTAAAATATACCAGCAAGGCTGTCTCCCAAGGGTCCGCACTGAGATCTACAGACAAATTAAACCAGTATCTAAGAGAACTCCTGTACACGCCTGTCTGTGAGAGTTGCAGGCCCAGCTGCCTATGACCTAATAAGATTTGGTGAACTATGAAGGGTCCAATGTGACCCCAAGGTATGACCTTAACAGATGTAATGTGAGGAATAACAAAGTGACCACATCTAAGAGCAAGAAATGTACCTCCATAGACATAATGAAAAGCTACATGTGTGACGCACATTAAGTTACACCAATCTCAGGAGCCCTAACAACTGTCTTTTTATTCAACAGAACAAAATAATCAACCAAATAAAGAAAGAAAAATATTTACAGTAAGTAGGAAAATTAGTGGTGGAAAGTTTCCAGGAGAGGAACAAACTTTCTCTAACCAAAAGAGGCAAACACTTTAAACACACAGAACATTTTGTAATCATGCTTTGATTTGAAGAAGAAGAGGAACGATTCTATCTTGTTTTGAGTTTCTTCCTCGTCACTGCCGTCAGACTGCAGCTCTGTTGATGCTGCCTCCTGCTCTTCAGCTTCCATCCCAAGGACCAGTGGGAGAGAAACGCTGTCAGTGAAGGACTGCAGCCGGCCCCATGCTGCTGCCTCAAGCGTGTCCTTCAGGAAGACATCATCTTCCTTGAAGAAGAAAGAAAAATAATTTGTGTCTGTACTTGACAAAAAAACAATAATTGACATCCTACTCTCCCAAAAACACAAAATGGTATGCAAACAAAGTCTACTACTACTGATGAGTTTTCAGTGATGAAAAAAACTATTCAACTAGTCATCAGAAATGTTTTATCTGTATTTTGAACACACTATTATCATACCTCGGTCATATTTCAAATTCAATTAGAATACACTTTCTGTATTATTAAAGTATTATTTCTAGCATTCAAAATCTGAATTGGAGTACAATTGCATTATATCACCAGTGTGTTTGAAATATACTTAAAAAGGCATTAGAGTTCAATTGATAGTAGTATAGAAATGTATTTTGAACACATTATTATCATACCTCTGTCATATTTCAAGTGATTTTTATTGTTTTCTTTGTTTTTACGTTGCTACTTTCATAGACTGCTGTGACTAGGTATGTCTGCCTCTGAACGGGGGGAGCTGTTCACTGAGGAGGACCTGGCCCTTAAGAACATCCAGGCAGCGGCAGCTCAACTCCAGGACCCATCAGAGAAGGAGGGAGCTTGAAGACTACAGAGGTCTACCTGAAGAGCAGCCCTCCACCGTCCTGCTGGGTGGTGGTGGGAGAGGAGAGGGACCTTCCCCATCTTGTTTAACCTGGCCAGTATTTATACATGTGCCCAGTCGTCTCCACTGCAGCGGAGCGAATGTGTTCAACTCCAGGAAAGAGCGTGCGTTGCCCCAGAAAAGGCTGACATGATCATTTTTCTTCAGAACTGCTGAGGACTGCCCAAATAATACTTCATTGTACAGTTTTGTAGTTATTATATAAATATGTTAATAATTGTAATACTTTCAAACAGTTTAAGTGTAAAATCATTTGGATGGGGAGGAGTCGTGTCCTTATACACAACTGATTCCTTCCCTTCACATAATGGAGTGTAGTAGAAAGAAGTACAGAATGAAGCACACGGTATCAGTACCCAGCCCTGAGCTACTGTGTACTTAAGAAGTCAATCTACTAAGGATTTTTATGTTACAAGTACTATCTGGTACCACATTTATCAGTATAATGCATTATAAGTATTATGAAGTATAACAGCATTGTACTTAAAATACACTTCTATTCTGTAGTATACATTCCTGTAGTATATTACTTTATGATGCTTAAAATGTGATAGAAGTTAAATATAAATCAATTTGTACTAACTTATTAGCACACTTTAAAAGTACTGAATATAGTCAGAAAGTGTATTCTAATTGAATTTGAAATATGACCGAGGTATGATAATAGTGTGTTCAAAATACACTTCTATACTACTATCAATTGAACTGTAATGCCTTTTTAAGTATATTTTAAACACACTGGTGATATAATGCAATTGTACTGCAGGTGTGTTTTGAATGCTAGAAATCATACTTTTCACTGGAGTACTTCAGTACACTTAAAGGTTGTCAAAAGTTGTGCCATTTTAGCATACTATTTACACTTGGAGTATACTGAAGTATATCTATAGTAGTACTTAAGGTATACTTTAGTACGTTTTAGTGTACTTGAATGCGACTATATTAGTAGAGAATACAGTTACATACTTAAAGTGTACTTAGTACATCCTTTCAAAAGTGTAGTTGAAGTATAATATTTTTTTACCTGGGTACACAAGAGTACTTTGTCAGAGCAAGTCTGAAATTTGTCTTGCACCCACACGTGTGTATGTACATGTGTGCGTTTGTGTATACATGTGTGTGTGCGTATGTCTGAATGTGTGTATTTGGGTGTGCATGCAGGTGTGGGTGGAGGAAGAGGCTGTAGGCAGAGAGGCTGTGAGGGTAACACACACACACACACACACACACACACACACACACAGCTCTCTCTGCATGAGGTAATACCATAATAGCCTATGCTGGGACTAGTGATAGCAGCATTAGGGCATTGATTGGCTGCTTCTGACATCTCTCTTGTTAAACCCCATAACATATATATGTATATATAAAGTACATATAAAATATATCCAGTCTTCTTGTATTAATGTTCATGGGCTGGTATTTCTCTCTTCTAGAATGAGTTGAACACACAACCCTTGGTTTCACAGCGGTGGTTCATCATAGCCGCTGTGAGTGACAGGTGACATCATGATCTGACAATGTTTCTAAAGAGCAAATGGCTCTTTCAACTTGCGGTGATGCTACAGCGCCACCAGGTGGTGAAATTACAACATCTCCTGTGAAAGAAGATCACCAACTTCGGATGCAATAGTGAAATGTATTGTGTTTTTATAATGGCCGGACTATTTACAAAGGTCATATAGCAGAACGATGTGGAGATGGGAAGGGGGGCTTCCATGGCAAATGAACATATATATTTACTATGTTTAAATATATTTATTTGCATTGGATGGAGGTTTCAAAATAACGGAGATTGTGCTTTTTAAGGATCGATTCAGATACATTGAGCTCCAGGGATCACTCTAAAATGTCAATAAATGGAAATTATACACCAAGCAAAAGTATAATGGTGAAAAAAGTGAATGTTTCTTGAAGGACTCACTCCCAACAGTCAGTAGTAATCCCAGACAGATGAGGAGTGCCGGGATGGAGGAGAGAGGATCCTGCAACGCACACGGGACTGTCCTGGAAGATGTGATGAGGACATTCAATTAGAATTGTGTTATCGTAGAGGAAGAAATATGTGAATCGTACTATTTAAAGGCCATTTTGTAATGGACAATATACGCATCGGCTATACTCGGAAGACGCGCTATGTAGAAATATGGTGAGGCAAACTTGGACTGACATTGGCAGATTTTGCCTCAATCATTATTAATAATTAATTAGGAGACCATTTAGTATCAAGGTGACCTCAGCAGGTCACCTACCTCCAACCCGTGCGTCCAAGGGGGCTTGCATCGGTCTCAGGTAATCTCCCTGTCCAATCCTCGTCTCCTTGACTTGTGATGGATTCATCACTCAGAACACGGTGGTGGACATCGCGACAGCAGCCTATCAAGCTCTGAGGACTAGTTGAAGTCCTGAAGAAAGGCGGTCCGGTCCATCACAGAGCGGAGAGGAGGATGGGTTGTGGCATCGATGTCTACTATGATAGGTTAATGTTTAGGTTAAAGGAAAAGTCTGCTGTTTAGCACATTGAGCCCCTCTCTGGGTTGTCTAGGATGAAGTAGAGTGACACCGACATGTTGACTATTGGTCCTGTCTCGGGTATTTGGCTCATTTAGAATCGCCCTGCCTGCTTCAGAATGGCTACATGCTACATCGTTTTCAGAAATGTGCAACTCACCGAGTGGTTAGTGGTGTGCGCTCCAAATCAAGTATCGTAGCGAAATACCGTTCCTGTTGTGTTTTATTGCACATTTATCGCATGTTGAACATCCCATCTCACAACGACACACGTGACGCATCTATAAAGCGACTTCTTTTTTTACAGTAACGCAAATAATTACTTTCCCTGGTAACAAAGCATCGGGAGAATATAACGCGATCAGCACGCTCGCTCTGAAGACGCTGCTCCCGTTCCCAACGTCGTATTTGTGCGAGGCAGGGTTTTCTGCCATGACCACCACTAAGACCAGACTTAGAAGCAGACTGGATGTGAGGAATACCCTGTCTCACTGTCTCCTGTCACGCCCCGGTATGACGTCCTTGTGGCCAACAGGCCCAGGGGTCTCACTGACTCTCATTTCAGTAAGTTGGTCATTAGTATTTGTAAAGTGATTCTATTTTTTGTTTTGTTTTGTTGTATCCTGGTTTTGAACATTGCGTTTGTTTTGGATGCATAATTGCATATTGTTAATGGACCGCAGGAATAACAGCTGACAAGTCTTGTGTACCGCTAAAGAGGAACTGTATCAATATACCGTCAATCAATAATCAGTTTATGATCACATTCAAACTGTTCTGTTCTTGTTGGTCTGGAGTATTTCATTGTGTGGTTTGGTTTTAGATTTTACACAATTTGTAAAGCGTGATCTCTACATTTACTTTTAGAAATGATAGGCTGTAATCACTGGGTGAGTTGCTTATTGAAATAACGTTAATGTCTTTAGCAATAAAAAGGGGCCAAAATGTCTCATTTTGAAGCGGTCTGGCAATGGAAATAGGCTGTTATTTTCATAAAATGTATATTAAAATTGACATAAATTGCCAACCGGTCCATGAGCTTTTTTTTATGCTTCTGGCGGTCCTTGGCACAAAAAAGGTTGGGAACCCCTGGTCTACGGTGCCAGAATCTTGGATCTCTACCTACCTTGAAGCTGAACCTTTTTAAAACTTCAGCTTTTAACTCATTGAGTTAAGGAGCAGAATTATGAGGTAAATTCTTCACATTATTCTAAGTTAAATGAAGTAGAGTGTCTCAGTCGTCTGGATGGCCCAGCGGTCTAAGGCACCAGACCTTAGGATCACTACCTTCCTCTGGGGTTTCTGGCCTCCAGTTGGAGGCGTGCGTTCAAATCCCACTTACGAAATTAATTTTAAAACTTCAGCTTTTAACTCATTGAGTTAGGGAGCAGAATTATAAGGTACATTTTTCACGTTATTCTAAGTTAAATTATCCAAATTATTATTAATTATCCCTAAGTTAAGTCATCCGGATGGCCCAGCTGATGGCTGGACAGGGGCCTAGACAGGCTGGACAGAGCTGCTATGGCTGGACCAGGCCGGCTAGGCTAGCCAGAGCTGCTATGGCTGTGGCTAAGCTCTCCAGAGCCCTAAAATATTCAGGGAATTAAACGGCATAAGTCCAGGGGCGATTAGCTCACGCCAAGCCATGAATCTGACGAGGTCTGACATGTCTCTGTTTCCGTCTACATCGCGACTATGCACAGGGCCGTTATGCTGGCAAGCAGCATCGGAAGGCATGTGGGAGTTGCCTGACAGTCTGTTATAAGCAGTGCCGCTGTGTGTGTGCTCAGTGTGGGGTATGGTTTGGTCCATATAATCAGTGTGATGTGGCACAAACTGATCTAAAAAGTCTCTCTTCATAGCCAGATGTTGGGTTGGGGCGTGCTGTGCATAGGGGGGTATTATACCTGCAGGCGTGTAGCTTGGGTGGTAAGAGGTGCGGGTGTGGTTGTAGGGTTAGGTGTGTGTGTGTGTGTGTGTGTGTGTGTGTGTGTGTGTGTGTGTGTGTGTGTGTGTGTGTGTGTGTGTGTGTGTGTCCAGCCCTCTCTTCATAGTGTATATGGGAACTACAACAGCTGGTTCAGAAATTAGGGTCCGGTAGCCAATCACAATATAGATGCACTCTCAACACCCAATCACAAGCCAGATATAATCCTAACTATCAATGAAAATGCAGATTAATCCGTTCAAATACCACAATGGATTAATTCCTAATAACCAATTAAAACACAGATACAATACATTTGATTGTTTTTCATCCACTGTCTAGAGTCTTAACTATGTGGCTAGCCACTCATTTGTCCAATAATATATATAATGGCAAATTGCAATTTAAAAATATTAATAATTCTTTCTTCTTCTTCGGTGTTCCTTAAAGGACAATTCCGGTATTTTGAACATTGAGTCTGAGTCTTTTCGCTTGGTTCTCCGTCTCAACAGTAGGGCTAGAACCGAGCGAAAAGACTACAACCAAACGTAAACAGCCCCCTTTCCATTTCCAGTCCGGTTTCCATTTCAATGGGATTTACAAAATGCCAAATAAAACACGACAGAAACTGTATTTCCCTACGATACTTGATTTGGAACATGAACGCACACCACTTACCACTCGGTGAGTTGCACATTTCTGAATTTCTGAAGGGTTGTTTTAAGTACAGATTTGTGAATGCCCGTAGCCAGCCATTCTGAAGCAGGTAGGGCGATTCTAAATGAGCCAAATACCCGAGACAGGACCAATAGTCAAAATGTCTGTGTCAACCAATCTATTTCAACCTACAGAAATACCCCAGAAAGGGGGCTCAATGTTCAAATTACCAGAATTGTCCTTTAACATGAGAATTTAGCTTTGATGGTGAGACTTTTGATGATGAGATCAAGTTCAGATCAAGTTCAGTTCGGAAGAGCTCAGACTTTCCACAGGCTTGATCGCAGTGCTACAGATTTGAACCCTAACCCCCCGCACACTACTTTAAAACATGGCCAACAGCCCAGTGTCCCCCGCTCTATTTTACTCAGACTGGTGCAGACTCAGTGGCAAATCAAGGTTAAAATCAGGCTGTTAATCTTCCAGTGTGGTCCCAGAAAAACAAATGAGCCAATGCTCGGACAAACTTTCTATCACTACATCAAGATAAAGGCCTGTATTTCCTGCCAAGAATGAATGCAGCCAAGGTCGAAAGACGGTAATGTGTCCCGACTACCAAATCATAAACCCTTTCTAATCAGACTCATTTGTCTGCGAATGTTTAAGTGAATCAGATCAGATCATATCAGATCAGATCAGCACATTCATCAAGCGGTTCTATAATGATGAACAAGTCAGCAGGGAAATTAGCTAATTTCAAGTGGACAATCTAGAATATATCTTGTCTGGCTGCAGACAGTTGACTCTGAGCTGATCCTCAGCCCAGGTCCCAGGTCTCCTCTCTCCAGCTCCACAGCGTCAACATTTCCAAGCCTCGCTCTTCTCTGGCCACTTATTAGTACCCCACCCACCACAAGCACAAACAAACACACCGCAAAAGGAATGATACCTTTCTTTTTATTGACAATAACACTGGAGGGGCCTATCCAGCCCCTCCAGTGATCTGTCTGTACCCACGGAGAAATGATTTGAGACCACACAGACGCACGGTCAGATGGTAGGAGAAGCTTTCTGTAGGCCTTGGTGCAGTGTGAGAATTATACCACGGTCTGGGGGAGCGGGGTATTTTGGCAGGCCGCGGGTGTAATTGTTGACGGGGGGGGGGGGGTTGGTCGCGGACTGGATTGTTGACGGGGGGGGGGGGGGTTGGTTACGCGCGTTCAAGATTGTTGACAGGGGGGGGGTGTGGTCGCGGACAATATTGTTGACGGGGGGGCGGGGGGGGGGGGGTTGGTTACGCACGTTCAAGATTGTTGACGGGGGGGGGGGGGGGGGTTGGTCGCGGACAAGATTGTTGACGGGGGGGGGGGGGGGGGGGGTTGGTCGCGGACTGGATTGTTGGGGGGGGGGGGGGTTGGTTACGCGCGTGCGCGTTCAAGATTGTTGACGGGGGGGTGTGTGGTCGCGGACAAGATTGTTGACGTGCCCAAAATAGCATTTATTTGGCTATGATATCAATATTTTTGAGCTCCCCCAAAATTTCACAAACCATGTTTCCAGGGGAGCTCAAATCACCACTAGGGGAGCTATAGCTCCCCCTGCTCCCCCTTAATTCGCACACTGCCTTGGTGGGAACCTGAGATTATGTCCCTTATCTCCATAGACTGTTCTAACGTGAAACCCGTCACCCTCCCAACCGCCTCCTTCTCCTGGTTATTCCTCAAGAGAAGGGTTGTGGCCCTGAGTGTTAAGTGTCTAGTTAAGTTAAGGGTACATTATGGGTGGTCCTGAGCCTGGGGGGGGGGGGGTCATTTACATTAACATGGGAGATCAGCTTAGATGAATACATGGTAGGGGACTGAATTAAAACAAGCTTTTTAAAAATATAGAATGCAATTTATGTAGACCCTATTTGTGTCTGAAGGTTATTTAGGTATGGCTAACAAGTGTTTAAATACAGCACAGTTGGTAACAACTCATACATGGTTTAAACTTCTGACCAAAAACATCACAAAATATCAGTGCTGGAATGTGTTTGAGGAGCGACCCCACGACAACACAAGTGTCTCCTGGGCGCTGGTTCTACTGGCTCTGGTCAGAGGTTCTCACAGTCCTCCTCCTTGAAGCCTTGCTGTTTCCGCCGCAGCCGTCGTACCAGAAGAGAGTGCACTCGCTCTGCTCCGAGTCAAAGGACCAACTCATCTAGAGGAGAGAGAGAGAGAGAGAGAGAGAGAGAGAGAGAGATAAGGAGACTGAGAGATAGGAGGGCGAGTAAAAGGGAGGGCGAGGAATTGAGAGGCAGGGACACAGAGGAATCTAAGATCACGTTTGGGGATGACTCAGTGAAGGGGTGTTCAGGTTGTTGTAGATCAGGGGTGGGGAACCTTTTTGACATCAAGGGCCGTATAAAAGGCCTATAAAAGGAACTCACCACATAACTTGCATGCACAACGTTTTCTCTCTCTGAATTAGGTCTGGTGAAAGCTGCTTGTTGGGCACCAAAACTTCACTTTAGTGTGTTTATTTTGTCCTTGTGTAACTGCCCCAGGGATTCACTTAGCCTAGCATGTTTAGCACTGTAAGGACGTTCCAGGTTGGTCTTTTTCATTACAGCGAGCGATTCTCCACACACACAAGGCAAACTGGCCTGCCCTTTACTTCAACAAAGAAGTAATCATCAGTCCATTTTTCTTGGAAAACACGACATTCATTAACTTTTGTTTCTTGGCGGATGCCATTCTAGCCGTCAATGGTTAGATTTAGAAATGACACTGGGACTTGTTTAGGCTACCCCAACGTAACCCTCAACATTCCAAAGTAAACAAAAAGGAAATTAACCTTTTTCTCCTCAATTCATTTAGTTCAAAAGTTGTCACTTATGCTTGTATAACTATATTGTAGGCTAGACTATATGCTTTGTTAACATTTTATTTAATAAAAATAAATTAATAAATACATTTCTTGTTTTTTTTGCCCTTGCCTCCGCGGGCCGGATGAAAGGCTTTGGCGGGCTGTACGATCCCCACCCCTGCTCTAAGGCAGCCATTCTCAACCTTGGAGTCCCCACCCCAATTGGGGTTGCGAGATGATTTCTGGGGTTCGCCAAATGATTTTGGAAAAATATAAATTTATTTATTTATTATTTATTAATTACATTTTTATCAAAATTAATGTAGCGTCCGACCGGACGTTAGAAGGATGACGAGCGGTTGGGCTCAAACAGGCATTTTATTACTCAAAACCAGTTACTGTCGGTCGTAACTACACCAAAACAACAACAACGAACCTGTCCACTAGTCTCATGTCTGCCCTTCTTATTCACACATACAGACACTAGGGCTGTCAACGAATATTCTAAATTCAAATATATATTCAAATAGTTTTGAAAAACAGACATTCAAAGGTGAAAATTAATATTCAAATGTGGAAAAACACACCCGCGCAGCCTGCTTTGCGAGTGGGCGACCAGAACACTACAAGACAACAGACAAGTCAAGAGACAAGACAAGCGACAAGAGTCGGGACCTTAAATTGCTCGCACAAAACTCTTGATCAGCACTCAGCATTTGTTTATTGTCGTTCTTTATTTAAACCAGTATGTGCAGAGAGATTGAGGGGGAGCGAGAGAGAGCGAGAGAAAAAGAGAGCAAGTGAGCGAGCGAGAGCGAGGTCTGCGGTCTTGGCCATTAGTTAATTTACTTATTTTTGTGTAGGTAATATGTTGTCAAATATGTTTAAACTTAAATAAACTACCTATACAAGTAGTTATGTCTTGTTGTATTAGTTTGTTCTGTTATTGACGTAATGCACCCCATTGAC
The DNA here is from genome assembly GCF_964030765.1 of Micromesistius poutassou. Lineage (NCBI taxonomy): Eukaryota > Metazoa > Chordata > Actinopteri > Gadiformes > Gadidae > Micromesistius > Micromesistius poutassou. Next base: position 15,471,383 of record NC_140286.1, read on the forward strand.
ATAATGGGCAAATATAGATATTCGAATAGTATTCGAATATATGTTTTTTTAAGAGGGAATATTCTAACGTCATTTTTTAGCAATTTTGACAGTCCTATTGTGTGTGTGTGTGTGTGTGTGTGTGTGTGTGTGTGGAGGAGGGGGGGGGGGGGGGGGGGGTCGCGGACAGCAGTGCATGTTAAATTGGGGGTCGCGACTCAAAAAGGTTGAGAACCACTGGTCTAAGATATAAGATTGTGTTGTGTTTGGTAGAAGAACAAGAGTTTCACCCTTTTTGGGAGTCTTGCTTTGACTCGGTCCCAGCAGGGAGGAATCAACTGTCAGACACAGAAAGAAAAAACAGAAGCATACAAACAGCAAAGAAAATCATTAGTGACCCTTCATCACTATTAGCTAAACACTATAAAATACTGTTTATGAATTAGGAAAATCCCGGGTCATAGTGCAGCTGGCGGTAAAACAGCTAATGATTTAGAATCCAGGTTCCTGTAATTGAGCAACAAGAAGACTAAGCAAATCGCAGTCCAATATAAATATTTATCAAGGTTAGGGTGAGGTAACGAAAAATACATTATTATTATGTATGTATTTTTTGATAAATATCTAGTTGAAATTGTTGCAGACCATCCATCTTCTGGATGGTCTTGATCAAAGATTACGTTTTAGATTAATATAAATGCAATACATTGCATGTTGATTGTCATTAATGTTGATTAAAACAATGATCAAGACAAATATATTATATATGAATTATAGAATGATTATAATGAACCACAAAACAGTTGTGGACCCTTGTGGAGCTAAGTGTGTCAAATCAATCCGAGGTGAACAAATCTATCTTAAGAAAGTAACAAAGGAACCTTAATAGATCTAACTGGCTGGTGACTTTAGAAATGACATAGCTAGCTAGCTTACCGCTAGCCTGGGGTCTGGGAGCCAGGACCCCTCCCCCTGCTCCGGACCCCATTAGGTCCAGGGTTTCAGTCCTTGTTCTGGTCTGCATCTCAAACTGCTCCTGCTCATTGATACTCACTTGCCCCTGGCTACACACACATACACAGTTTAATTACAATCACATTAATATTTAGTTTAACTACAACTAAAAGTCTATAAAGTCCAGAAAAAAAGGGGAACAAGGATTAGACAAAGCACTGAAACTTGCAAAATAATTTCCACAATATCAAGCCATCATGTAGCAGGGTCTTTCAGACCAGAAGTACAACAAGATATCAGCCAACCCCCCCAAGCCAACCCCCACATCAGTAAAACAACAAAACAGGAGGAAAGCCTGGAACAGGAACCATCTGACAATCCCAATGTGCAAGAAAGACAACAAAATCGATATAAGGCACCAGTATTAACAAAACAGCATGACACAAGACAAAAATAACACAAAGAATCCCACAGAGGAAAAGAGGGCGCCGGCCCCGAGATGAGGGGATGTGGGAGAGCTTTCTTGTCGGGTTGGGGAAATCCAAGCCAACAGAGGCATGGTTCAGGCCTGAGTAGGGAGTACTAAGCCCTCCGACGGACGTTCATCTGACACGGAAGAAGCAGAACTTTGTTCTAATAGATGGAAGCTCTATGGACTGAGAACACCGCAGCACATGTTTAATAACGTCAGAAGAAGCATGAAGAATCAGGACTTATGAATCATACGTCTTGATGATACTTTTTCCTGGACACGATGGTTTCCTTTTTTTCCTTAACTACGCATCGTACTCATTACAATCAAGATCATTACAATTAGGGGTGTGCGATATGACAATATTAGATTGTGAACGATTAAAATGTCTCAAATGTCTCCGCGATCTGCCTTTACAGAGAGATTGTTAGTATCGTTCTGGTAGCGTTTTTCTGGTATTTTTTAGTAGTTTTGGTACATTTATTTGCATATATACTCTTGTTTCGCACTCTCTTTTCCCACTGTACTGCTGGTCACTTGTGAATTTCTCCTAAGGGGGATTAATAAAGGACTATCTATCTATCTATCTATCTATCTATCTATCTATCTATCTATCTATTCTACAGTGCACGTTAGGGCTGTCACTTTTTATTTGATATTTGAATATGCATTCAAATATGTGACGTGACATATCCTAGTCGAATATATATAATCGATATATAAAGTGCCATGTTGTGTGTTTCTTACAGTCTATGATTAGACCGTTTGGTTTTTACTTTTTATTTTATTGTTTGCCATCTCATCCATTCACGGGCGCGCTAATCAAGCGTTTAACATATCCTGATTCGAAAATGGATAACGCACAGAGCAGCCAGCCTGAGAGGTAAATTGCGGCCCCAAGTCATCCCCGCTGACAGCAACACGCTGTATTGGTGGAGAGACACGGGCTGCCACAAATACCTGCTTCTCTCAACATAGACGCGCAAATCCCTGTGTGGGCCAGGCACGTCTGTGCGCTCCCAACGTGTGTTCTCCACAGAATACATTGCTTGATATTTGATATCCATTCCAACTTGATTTTTCTCAAAAGTGACAGCCCTAACTAGTGCACATTCAGTCAGTTGCAGTTCTATGGCTCATACACGCATCCAAAGTTGTTTTCACAGCCAAATCTTAAATCCCACAATTTGCTAGTTTTATTAGTAAACATTTATGCTCCAAATTTTGACAATCCAGATTTTACAAATAGATTATTTGCCACCCTTCCTTTCCTAGACACCCATCTTTTAATTCTTGCTGGGGACCTGAACTGTGTTGTGAATCCAACCCTGGACCGCTCTCATCCCTGTACAATCAACCAATCTTCCATGTCTAAATCAATTTCTGATTTTATGCTCCAAAATGGGTTTGTAGACCCTTGGAGATTTTATAATCCCCAAACTAAAGCATATTCTTTTCTATCTATTCAATCCTATTCCCGCATTGATTATTTTTTTGTTGATGGTTCCCTGGTCCCCAAAGTGTCCTCTTCCGAGTATCATTCGATTGTTATATCTGATCATGCTCCTCTTAGTCTCAATATACAACTTTCAGGCCAACCTCGTTTATCTTCACCCTGGAGGTTTAGCACTCTGCTTCTGTCTGATGATGCATTCAATACCTTTAACATGTCCTCAATTGATGACTTTATAGCTATTAACAAAGACGACTCTGTCTCTTACTCATTATTATGGGAATCGCTCAAAGCCTATTTGCATGGTCAAATTATTTCTTACTCAGCTCATCGCAATAAAACTCATAAGGCCAGGCTAAATGAACTCCTAACTAAAATCCGGGATATTGATGGACAAAATGCTATTAACCCATCCCAGAGTTTAATGAAACAGAGATATGATCTGCAGGCAGAGACAAGCGACGCTGAGCGACTTCTAGTACGTTGTCGTGCTACTTATTATGAACATGGTGATAAACCGACTATGCTCCTGGCTCATCAATTGAAACATCAAAGTACTTCTCGATTAATTCCACAAATTAAAGATTCCTCTGGCGCAGTTGTCTCTGACCCCACTTCTATAAATGACATCTTTAGGGATTTCTATTTCTCCCTTTATGAATCAGAATCATCATCAGACACGACAGAAATGACTTCTTTCCTCCAGAATCTTGACATCCCCAAAGTTGATCCCACTACTGCTAATGGGCAAATTAAATCCTCTATCAAAGCCATGCAAAACAATAAAACACCCGGCCCCGATGGATTCCCAGTTGAGTTTTTTAAGAAATTTATTAATAAGCTAGCCCCTCTCCTCAACTCTGTTTTTAACGAGTTCCTAGAACGTGGTTCATTGCCCCCCACTCTAACCCAAGCGTCCATATCCCTTCTTTTGAAGAAGGGAAAAGACCCTACTTCTTGTACCTCGTATAGGCCTCTGTCACTTCTTAATGTTGACGTTAAGATTTTAGCTAAAACCTTAGCATCTCGTCTTGAAAAGATTCTTCCTGTCATCATATCAGAGGAACAGAATGGCTTCATTAAAGGGCGTCAGCTGTTTTTAAATGTCCGAACACTTTTAAATGTAATTTTCTCTGGTCATTCCTCCTCAACTCCCGAAGTTGTTATTTCGCTCGATGCTGAGAAAGCATTTGATCGGGTAGAATGGCATTATCTTTTTCAAGTTTTACAACAGTTTGGCCTAGGGAACAGGTTTATTTATTGGATTCGGCTTCTATATACCACCCCTCAAGCCAGTGTCCACACAAATAATTCCCGATCTAAATATTTTACACTGTCACGCGGTACTAGACAGGGCTGTCCCCTCTCCCCTCTACTTTTCGCTTTGGCCATAGAGCCCCTCTCAATTGCTTTAAGATCTTTCCCTCACTTTCACAGCATTCCTCGCTCTGGCATCGAATTAAAATTGTCTCTTTATGCTGATGACCTTCTTCTGTATATATCGGATCCGTTAATTACTATTCCACCAATTTTATCACTGCTGGAGAGATTTGGCACTTTCTCAGGCTATAAAGTTAATCTACTTAAAAGTGAATGCTATCCTATAAACACTTTAGCTTTACAACTTAAACAATCCGACATTCCTTTTAAGCTCAGCCCTTCAGGGTTTAAATATTTAGGGATTAATGTGACCCGCACCTTGCCTTCTCTTTATTCTGCCAATTTTGCTCCATTGGTTACCCAGCTTGGACTAGATTTCAAGAGGTGGAATTCTCTTCCTCTATCATTGATAGGTAGGATTAATGTGGTAAAAATGAATGTCTTGCCAAGATTTCTTTTTCTATTTCAGTGCATTCCTTTATTTTTGCCTAAAACATTTTTTAAGTCTTTGGATGAGACTGTTACTTCCTTCAAGTCTGCCAGGGTAAGAAAGTCATTATTGCAAAAATTCACATCTGACGGTGGTCTCGCCTTACCAAATTTTCTTCTGTATTATTGGTCATCACAAATACAGAAATTGACTTACTGGCTTCAATCTCCCGAACTATTATGGTGCAAGCTTGAGACCCAGTCGTGTTTCTCCTCTACACTCGCGGCTTTACTGACATCTTCATTGCCGATTAACCCTTCTAGTTTCACTAAGAATCCTATTGTGCTATCTAATTTGAGGATTTGGTTCCAATTTAGACGCAATTTTAAGTTTTCCTCTGCATCCACTCTGATGCCCATAGTGAACAATCATCTATTCCCCCCGTCTGTTGGGAATATCTCCTACGTGTTATGGCAAAATCGAGGCATTAAAGTTTTCAGAGACCTTTATAAAGACGGCACTTTTTCTACTTTTTCAGATTTGTCTAAAGATTTTAGTTAACCTACATCTCATTTATTTATGTATTTTCAAATTAGGCATTGTGCCTCTTCCCTTTTTTCATGTTATCCTTCCCTCTCTATTTACCAACCATGGGAAGACCTTCTGACCTTAAAACCCCAACAGAAATCGCTAATATCTAACATTTATGACAAACTCATGGCTCTTGAAAATAATGTGTCTGTCAAAACTAGGCTAAGGCACTAAGGCTGTGCATAGTATACGCTCATCTTCTCCTTGTGCCAGGCTGCAGCTTATACCGTTTAAAGTTTTACATAGAGTTCATTTCAGCAAATCTAGATTATCTGTAATTTATCCAAATGTTGTGGACCAGTGTGACAGATGCCATGCCTCCTCTTGTACCTTGAGTCATATGTTTTTTTACTGTCCCAGACTACACAAATTCTGGACTGACTTTTTTGAGATTTTGACGGGGGTTCTTGGGGTCCGAATAAGGACGGATCCTTTAATTGCTATATTTGGAACCCCAACAGAACGGCTCCATGTTGGTTCTTTGCAATTAGAGGTGCTAGCCTTCACTTCCCTTCTGGCACGACGTCGGATTTTGCTCATGTGGAAGTCTCCCAATCCCCCATCCATATCGGTCTGGCTCAAGGACGTTATGTTCTTTATCAAATTAGAAAAGATTACCTTATCAGTGAAAGGCTGCTCCACTAAATTTACAAAAAAATGGAATTCTTTTATAACTTACTTTAACTAATTATCAACTCTGCCCCAAGACTAATCCCATCTTCCCCCCCCCCTTTTTTTTTGTTAAATTATTTTTATTATTATTAGTTATTATTATTATTATTATTATTATTATTATTATTATTCTTTTTTTCTTCTCTCATTACTTTCTTTTAACTACTTATTTTGTGTTACAACTTTGATATTTATATAATCTATGCTTATTTTCTTCATTGTTAGAATTTGCAATGTATACTCATGACGAGACAACTGTTCCTTGTGGGGTTTTTGTGTCTATAAAAGAAAAAAACCCAATAAAAAGATTAAACAAAAAAACAAAAAAACATGAAAAAAGATCGTGATCCTGCCTGAAAAAAATTGTGATATGATATTTTTGCCATATCGCCCACCCTTAATTACAATATTGTCAATGATGTTATAGAAACTACCTCTTCTACAGATATAATGGGTGCCAAGGTTTAGAACCCAAATGGCCTCCATTGGGTCTTGGCTCTATGGTCTATCTAGGACAAATGACTTGGAAACTACATCTGGATTTGTGTAATCGACCACAGTCCTAAAGGAGAGTCGAGTTACTTCAGTCAAGGGAAAGTACAACGTTCAGACAAAAGCCTTATGATTCTCCAATCCTGTTCATACTGTTCTTACAGAATGTTCGGAGTGAGATGAAAACCAGACAGACACAGCAAGTTTTGGCTGTGACTCTGCGATTAACGTCTGTGATTAAGTCCAGATTCAGTCCGTATTCCTGTCCCCATTAAACCTGCCAGCCTGTGGTTGAATAGAGAGATGAGCAGCGTCTGACTTGATTTATAACATTTGACATTTAATCATTCGGCTGCTATTGTCATATAGCTAGCTACAGATTTGTAATTTCTTGTGAGCTACATGCGTACCCGTTTATGACATGGTCCTGTTGGTTGTGGATCAGGTCACATGACTTCTTCAGAGCGACTGGTGGATAAGTGTTCAGCCCCGCTGCAGAAAACACACATACCGCCGTGACCTTTTGAACTGCAGTACACGTTAGGCTGTACTCTGTCTTCATCCCACTATGCTTAAATCATTCCATCCAATATAATATTACATAGTGAAAACCAATATGATGTATATGTAATATAACATTATATAATCATTGTACATCATTTACCAGGACTGAGAGGAGCCTGGCCTTCTTCCTAATCTCATCTGGTCTAATCTTAATCCATTGAATCTAAATATAATCTAATCTGGATAATTTAGTGTTGGTGACTAGAGAGGTAAATAAATAAATATATATATATATATTTTCTCTGCCCATGGCAGAGGGGGCCCCCCTCTGCCATGGGCCCCCCTCTGCCTTGGGCCCCCCTCTGCCTTGGGCCCCCCCGAGCCTGTCCCCCTTACACCCGCAGTCCGTCGGCCCTGGATATACTCCATTATACCGTTGTTTACCGTTATTTACCGTTGACTATATCTAATGTAGATGATTTACCGTTGACTATATCTAATGTAGATGATTTACCGTTGACTATATCTAATGTAGATGATTTACCGTTGACTATATCTAATGTAGATGATTTACCTGATCTAATGTAGATGATTTACCGTTGACTATATCTAATGTAGATGATTTACCGTTGACTATATCTAATGTAGATGATTTACCCCTGAGTATATCTAATGTAGATGATTTACCCCTGAGTATATCTAATGTAGATGATTTACCCCTGACTATATCTAATGTAGATGATTTACCCCTGACTATATCTAATGTAGATGATTTACCGTTGACTATATCTAATGTAGATGATTTACCCCTGACTATATCTAATGTAGATGATTTACCCCTGACTATATCTAATGTAGATGATTTACCCCTGACTATATCTAATGTAGATGATTTACCCCTGACTATATCTAATGTAGATGATTTACCCCTGACTATATCTAATGTAGATGATTTACCGTTGAGTACGGAGAGGAAGCTCCTGATGAAGCGCTGGGCATAGCCCTGCTCCTCGGCCCTCAGCTGGCCCAGGCAGATGAGGTGCTGCTCCAGAGGGCTGCTGGCCAGCTCTGACACCTGAGCCTGGCTGTAGCGCTCCCCCAGGGCCACCACGAACACGGCCACCCCCTGGCACTTGGCCTCCCTAGCCACCTGGCGGAGCTTGGCCTGGTCCCAGCTGGGGGTCTCGGCCCCCACCACCACCAGCAGCACCTTGTTCTTCCTGGGGCTGCTGGCCCTCAGCAGCACCTCCTTCAGGGCGTACTCCAGGGTGTGGCCCAGGGCCGAGGGCCCCCCCTGCTGCACCATCTTCTCCACCACGTGGCTCTTCATCTGGCTTTCATCCTGGAAGGTCTGCAGACCAAACTCTAACTTGGCGGCCTGCTGACCCGGACCAGGAGCCTGGGAGTGGAGCGAGCCGCTCTGCTGGACCAGGGCCACGCGGGCCTGGCCGTCGGCGTGGCCCGGCTGACGGCTGACGGCCACCTGCTCCACCACGGAGCCAAGCAGCGCCTGGAGACCCGAGTAATGGTCAGCCTGGACCTGCCTGGAGCCGTCCACCACCAGGGCCAGGTCCACATCCAGGACCTGGGGCTCGGGGGTCTCCTGAATACTGACGCAGTCGGACAGAGGCCTGCAGGGGTCTGAGGAGGGGGCGGGATTTGTTATTTTACTTGATATGATGGTAATTAATTTTAATATTCCCTTTTGATCTGTAATCATACCCCTATGACTCGTTTGATCTGTAATCCTTTCAGCAAAATTATCAGTTGATTCAACAAAAGTGCAAATATTGTGTGTCCTAAAGGGTAGAGGACCATAAGATACTAAACCTCATCACTCAACTTCTGACTCCTTTTGCATCAGAGCTCTTGACATTTCATTTTACTGCTCCTTGTATGTTCCTGAACGTAAAAAGATAGACCTTTGCATTTTTGTCTTAGCGTAGTTCTGACCTCTGCTGCTTACCGTAGCAGATGACGCAGCTTTTGATCATCCGCAGATCGTTGGCGAGGTTCTGCGAGCGGCCAAGCAACAGGAAGACAGAGTTGCCCGTGTCGTCAGCCTGAAACACAGGGGTCATGACTCCAGTTTGAACTCCAGTTTGACGTTAAAACTGTTTTTTCTTTGAATATTCAAAAACCTTTTCCAGAGAGTTTATATTCAAAGGCAGGAGCAGGATAGACTAGTGCAGTGCTGAGACAGGGACCCCCGAAAAAGTCTGACATGCATATGAAGAAGTTGGTGTCATAGGAATTTTTTTTTGTGTATGAAATTTTTGTAAAACACTCAGACTAAAAACATATTTTGAGGAGTTGTTTTGTCTTTCAATGTTCCTTTTATCCTCCCCCTTTCTATATGAGTTATTAGTTGTTGTTTTTTAGCATTTTACGGTAAAGTATGACTCGTCTTATGAATTCTAAACGCATGACTTGCCAAGTAAAGAAACCAGAGACCTGGAGTAGCCGATAGATAGAGGTCACTGGAAGCCAAAAAGCTGAATAGAGATTTTAGTTTTGTGTAGATCACTTCTTAGGTTTTCAGGGTTCATATATTGATTTTAAATTTAAAAAGTTAGGCTGGACTTTGAGTCTTTGAAGAGTACCACCAAGCAGGTGTTGTTCGATGATACTATTTAATAATTTGGCAGACGGTTTAACAAAAAAGAGAACGTAAGGATGAGGACGATGACATATTTTCCAGAATTCTGTCAGGTTGACTTGAACTTCTAATAAAGGCCCCGGAGTAAGATCAACCCAATACTTTAGGGCTGTGAGTCCAGCGTGAGTCTATTCTAGGAGGGCGTTTTACCTGGAAGGCCTTCTGGGTTTTGGTGCTCTGTCGGAGCGCCACTACTGCCGGCATGATGCTGAGGGCGCGGTACTCCATCATGGCGGTAACGATGTCCTCGCGGTCCTGCGCCGGCCCTTGGCTGAAGAACACTGCCACCTTCCTCACGCCCTGCCGCACGCGCTTCAACACGTTGTTGCCCACGTAGCGCATGGCGGCGCCCAGATGCCGTTGGTTGGCCGTGCGCTCCAGGGCAATGTTCTGCACCGCCTCGATCAGCTGCCTCTTGTGGTGGTAGTCGTGGAAACGGATAAGTTGTTTGGTGTGGGCGCTGTAGCCCACCACGGCCACGCGCGCCCCCGTGGGGCAGTTGCTCTCGGAGATGGAGACGTCCTCCAGCAGCGCCAGCAGGGACGAGCGCATCCTCTGGAAGGCGGCGGGCGTGACGTCCTCCGACATGTCCAGGCCGAACACCAGCTCTGTGGGGGAGGCCGGGCACGAGGGGCCTGAGGGGAGCAGAACCAAGAACCTCTAGAGTGTACTCTTGTTTACCCTCTCCTACGTTTACATTTCATTTCCACTGCTCATTTTATGTATGTTTATGTATATATATATACATATTCAAAATTTTCTCTGAGATCTCTGCATACTATTTACTATCCCAAATTGTATTAATATTATTCATCACAGAACATCTCAACCAAAAGAGAGGCTGTCACTTCTCCAGAGAGCTGACAGGCTGACACATTTACCTTAAAGGAGGTTAAGATCGAGACTTATCAGTGAGGCAGGATCACGCACATCTCATCAGGTCTCACTAGGCCTTGGGCCGATCTAGAGGTCAGACTCCTAACCTCCTCCTGCGACCTATCTGGGATCAGCTATCAGGGATCAGCTATCAGGGAGCAGCTCTCTTTGACAAAGACCTTCTCAGAGGGACTCTTACCTTGGGAGCATGCTGTGGGGAAACAGAAGAGAGAGTTTAGAGAAGACGTACAACCTGTTGACCTCTGAACTTTGATTCCTGAAGCTACTCTTCTCTGTTTATGGTATGCTTTGATGGTTCTCAGTCTCACCTG